>NW_010158149.1:0-25357 GCF_000695765.1 Mesitornis unicolor
ATAGATATATATAATTTAAGTTACCTCAACTAGCTCCTTCACTTGAACAAATACAACTTCTAGGAATAGTATTTTTTCCATCAGAAAAGAAAGGGACAAGAGTGTAGACAAGAAATATGGGCCAGACAGACCACAGAAACAGATTTGTCTGGCCAAGGGCTCTAACATGCAGTATTCTGACCCATGGGAATGAGCCAGCCTCAGGAGATTAGCTTAATTCTTATGATCCCCAACAATCACATGTGATTGCACAGACCTTAAGCAGATGCTCTGAAACTGAAGTGTAAAAGTGTAGAGGAGTATAGACCAGTTTTATCTTCTTCTGCCAACTTCAGTATTCAGTACCAACCAAGAATGCTATTGCCAGAAAACCAAAGTGGTAGTAACACTATTTTACCAATGTCACATAGGTCACATTTATAATGTGGTGTGTTGGTTTTATTTGCCCGTCTTCAGTGACACTTTCTGTCATAAAATTTATGAACATATATGTTCAAGTTACATGGCTCAGCTCTTGGATTGATTTACTTGGAGGAATTAAGAAAGACTTTTATTATATTTTCCTTTAAAGTAAATAAACAAGCTGTAGAATGCATTGAAACCCAAACAAAATGAAAAGATACACTCAAGGGACTATCACAGTGACAATATTAGAAACTGCAAACCAACAAAAAAAAAGGCAGTTAAATGCAATAACGAAGAAGAATATTAAGATACAAAGACAGAAATGAGAAACTGTTACATAAAATTTTATTATCTGATTCCGGTCATAGGGAAGATTTAAATTTGTACAACTGTGCTTGCTTAAGCTGTGTTATTCCTGTTTGTCATTAGGAGAACAGAGGGGAGAAAGTCTCACTTGGCTGGCAGCTGTTTACATACTATATCTGTCCACATTTCTCCAAAATACCGTTGCTACCAATCTCATCCTAGATCGTCTATCAAAATAGCATTCTCTCTTGATTCAAAACCACTGAAAACAAATTATCACGTTAGAACTACTTATTTTCAAGTACTAAATTGAGAATGTTCCTTTGACTGCATTTTCTCAACCAGTTCCAGGTGTGGAAAACCATATATTAAAAGTATTTCAACCTGTATTTGACATTATAAGTAAAGGAAATTGAATACATTGTGCTATGTCCTAAAAAACTGTTCGATTTATTTACATTTTAACAAAAAAGTGACTTAACTCACAGACAGTTTTTAATTTTAGATTTGTTTTAGACTGTTTTCAAAACAAATCATCCTTAAACAAAGATGCAGCAATGGACTTATTCTGGGCAATTACAATGTAGTTTACATTTCTGTAGAGAAGTACATAATATATACTATCTAAAACTTTATCTTAAACATTTGTTTCTTTTTCATAGCATTCTTTGTAACATGGCTTTTGGTAGAATGACACCACTCTTACTGCATCAGCTGAGCACCTCATTTATAGAACAGACAGCAGATGCTTAATGATATGAGGGACATATGGTCATATATAATACTACAGCTTTTCAGTTATCTAATCCCTCCTGTACATTAAGCTTTAAGACAGTAAAAAACTTAAGTTGTTGACCCAAATATTTTCAGACTGAGGCTTTTTTAAAAGTATCAGCAAACGCTCCATAGTTTTCATTGTACTGTTGCTAAATTTTCAACACAATTACTGTGTTTTGTGACCTATAACAGGGAAAAAATAATAGTTTTCTTTATAGCAGAGAATAAGTTGAAATATATCTATAATCAGCATGAGATGACAGGCAGAATATTTCTGTCAAAATATATTGGTTTCTAAAATGATATTTATGTGAAATGGGCAATAGTAATAATTTAAAGTCCTATTTACTTCAGCATTTAAGTTCTACCTCATTTACATTAATTTTTTTCCCTGCTGTAAATTCTTTGGTCTCAACAGAACTATTTATGATTTACACAGGTGCTAGCAAAACTAGCAACATTCCTTTAAAACATCATATATTACAGTTATTTACACAGAGAAAAAAAAATGCACTGAGACAGATTACAGCTTCACGCATGTGTAGTAAGTGATGCTTGGCATTTCAGAGGGTTTATTATCTGAACAGCTAGGGCAGATAATGTCAGCACTGTTACACCGGACACAGCAAACAAAGAATATTCAGGGCAGACCAAGAAATACTGAAATGAAGCAACACTCCAAAGGTCACAGAGCAGGTCAGTGACCAAGATGTGAAAAGCACCAAGATTTCCTGATACTTAGTTCAGTGTCTGAGTTTATCCTATCTCTCTGCAGAAACACACGCAAAGCATAAAAACTATAAACCAAATGCCCTGTGTGAGACCACTGCACTGCTGAAACAAGCACATTTGAAACCTAATTTAAGGGGTCAGTTCTGGCATTCCTCATACTGCTAAAAAAAAAATAATCCATAAACCTTATAAACTGTGTTTTCTCAAAATACTGTCACTGTTTTCTGTGATTCCACCCTCCTAGAGCTCTCCCCAGCATTCTGTAGCTCATTCAGCATGTTTGTGGGTGAATCCCCTCAGCTCCCACCTTTCTAAATTACTGTGGACACTTCACAAGTGTATATTCTTTTCTCTCTGCTTCAACTTGCTTTCTTAATCTGATCAACATACATCGAACAATGATTTCTACATGAACTCTTAAATAAATCATTACTGGAGACCTTTCTTCTCCTTTCCAAGTTTTGCTTCGTTTCGTGTCATTTTGCCAAAAAGTTTTCCAATCATGTCAAGCCTAGAGCCTTTAGTGTATACTTGGTACTTATGTGTCCATCCCTCAAGTATTTCAGTTAGCCCTTTTTCCAGTCAACATGATTTCTACCATTTACATCCCAAACTGGCCATTATCTTTATACCAGGCTTCTTTCTAACTATCTCCAGATTATGATGCAGGGCTGAGTATCAGCTTTAAAAAGCAGTCTCTCCAAGCCATGTAAAGGAATCACAAGTAGATGTATATCCTTTGAGTGAGTGCACTGCAGTCTCTACATAGCTCCCAGCTGAGCCTGTTGCAGTTTCATTCTCTGAAAAACTTAATGATTTTTTTTTCCCTGAGGCAGAAAAGGAAGTTATTTGCAAGTTGGTGAAAACAGTTTCCTGTTCAGCTCTAGTTTGTTAGATCTCTTCACACCGTATCTACTATTTGAGTCACAGTCTATGAGAATGGTTCCGAGGCACTGTAAGAAAAATTAAAGTACCACTAATATCAACAAAATCACCTGTGTGACTCAGACATACATCTAAACTTTGCATGAGACATATATGTGCAGCTACAGGAACCTGATGTACCTTTCAATTTGCTAACATAGGTTGAATCATTTAAATAAATTCCTCTAAACTCTTAATACAGAGGGGGATACATAAAAAATAAACTTTTTTTAAGCTACATCTCTTATCATCTTTATCTATCATAGTCAAAAAAGTGAAGTGCTATACTTCTAAGCCTGAAAAGCAAAGAAAAAGAAGCGTAAAGAAAAGCATTTCTAAATCTTTCTATTTATTCTTCATTTTTAGTAATTAAGATTTTATCCATTAAGACATCTACAATATATGCTGTTTCTGGCATACTGTATGCATCACTAACCATATGCCTTCTGTAAACTATAAGAGTTCAGCCATTCACTTCATTCATTAAAATTCACAGGGCCTATTATTCTGTTTTCAGTCTAATAGATATTCACTGTCACTATTCAGGCCTCTGATTCAATTTGCCTAAATCCCAGATGCAGAGTAATCCTGATGGGGATTAGCTTAATTTATCACCAATTTCTTCTCAGAACCAAGAAAGGTTGTTATTTCATAATAAAAGCTGTGTTTCTCCTTTTTTCCTAAAGCAGCACTAATAGTGAAAAAGAAGCAATAAATGCCTGATTCTTTTTAATGCTGAGATTGTTTTTCAGTTACACAAATTTTGCTTTGCATATAGGACATCTTCTCTGAAAGGTGTATATTCTGCAGATAAGAATACTGATTCCAATCAGACTGGAACACTACCCTGTAAAATCAAATATTATGCTGATTCTGACTGAGCACAGACTGGCAGACTCATAATTTACTCCATACAATACAAAATAATCACTCTGGGTATACTTTTCTAGGTAAAGTCTTGACAGTTTGGAGTGTAATAAGTGAAACATACTGATCTTTTGGCTTTTAAGTGTTCCCAGTGGGTAACATTTGCTAGCAACTTGAAGTCATATTAAAGGTGTCCACTTCCAAATCAAAACTGACAATGTTGACTTACGTAAGTGATACTGTCTGCTGTCATTTGCAAAATGTCTCAGCGACTTGCTGAAGAAACCTTTGTTCAAATAACACTTACAAATTGGCATAGTTCATATACGATTGCGTAAGCTTTTCAAAATAAATCCATTTTCACGTGCACAGCAAACTATAGTTCTATTTCAATAAAAAGGCAGTTCATTTTTGCCAATTATAAAATTTTACAATTACGTATTATGCTTTCTAGATGAAGAAAGTAATGATGGCATTCCGTGTCTGATCTGTGTACCCATATAAAAAGCATGTTCTGCACTCCCTGGGCGTGGAAGGGTTTGGAGCAGTAGCACTGCCAAGGAAACGGAATCCACCGCATTTGAGAATACATTCACCAATGGAAATGTCCTACAAAGAATATGTCTTACTGTCTCACCATAACTGGAGAATTCTGAGAGTCCCTTGCGAGGATTTACTTCTATTCAAAGAACGGACTTTGCACCTGGAGGTACGGGCAGTGGAAGTGTACTTGTGTGGCTCTCTTGTTGGAAAGGAGCTGATAAAAAACAACAGACTATTTCCCAAATATTTGAGCTTCCCAAACCAACTGCTAATTATCTCTAATTGTTGGTTGGTTGGGGTTTTTTTGAGATAAAGAGCAAATAGGACATCATCCGCATATGGCCATTCTGAGAAGAACGTGTTTCCTGGCAATGCTCTCTCTTCCCTAACACAGAGCAGTTCAAGAGAAAAATGCAAGGACGGTAAATAACAGGAATTTTCCAAACGACAGGAATTTTCAACATGAAAATAGTGAGTCGTTAATTAGACTTATTCTTTGTAATAGGAAGAAGTTTCATATGACATTTTCAATTAGCACTGCCATTAAAGGGCCGCACCAGCACCTCTAGTCTGCAGCCATACACAAGCTGGTGCTCTGAGTTTTCAAAAGGTCACAACTGACCCATACAATGCTTATGATGACATTTCATATATGGAGGAAGAAGGAATTTTCATAGGGGCAGAAATGAGCAGTAGGTGTCACTCAGGTGGAACTTTCTAATAGAAGTGTTAACTTACCTTAAACTGCATATTAAACTAAAGCCCAAGATAGCAGTGAGAAAATACATCATGGCAAAATTTATGCCAGGATTTAAGGTAAACTGCAGAAAGGTAAGAGAGACTGACATATATTGAAATATAAGGTAAGCTGACAGAATGGCAAATGACTGGCAGAACATCGCTCAGCAAAGCGGAGGCGGAACAAGGCCTCCAACATGTGGCTGCATGTTGCTGTATGTCAAGCAACAGAGCAAGCGGGAAATGCTCCTAGCTTAAGCCCTGCTCTGAGTAGCAGAAGTGAGAGCAGATGTCTTAAGAGAGTGACTGTTAGATTCCCAAGTAGATCCACTAAGTTGCCAAGTAAACTGCCATGGGTCTTGATTTTGGCAGTCAATTCTGTCAGATGGTTGTACTGGGGACCTATCAAGTACAATGCCAGAACACACCAGATGTGAACTGTGCTTCAGTGGGTATCATTTGTGGGAGGGCACATGAGCCCCAAATCACAGAGGCATTATGGAATGCACTCAGCTGACTTTGATGCATTCAGCCACCATCACCTACTTATTACAGACACAGCTGAACATAGGTGCCTTATCAAAACTTCAAAACATCTTTCTCAAGGTCAGAAAAGATGTGATATTTTCATACTCAGGCAGATGTCGTCACTGCAGATTAACTTACAAGTTCTGTTGATGTGCAAGTTGAAAGGGATAGACAACACTACTGAGTATTGAGCTTACAAGGGTCTGTAATGGCAATATACAATCAAAGTCTAGGTGAGCTAAAGTAAAAAGAAGTACAGGAATGCAAGAAAACAGAATTAGGCAGGTTTTTTGACATAGTAAATTATGCCCAAAAGTTTTCACAGTAAACAGGTATGCTATACCCTATTTTTGATAGACATCCAGTCAAGTAGTCCAATAGCAGTTTTTTAACTTTATCCAATGCCACTTTTCTGCATGTGTTTTCACAGGTACCACAAACACTACAAAGAAAATTTTGTTCTGGCTGCAGTGCTGCCCACAACTGGTAAGATTTACCTGAGGATCCAATAGTGTAATGCATGTTACAGAAAAAAATGAATAATGTTATGTTATAGAAATTGGCTCCATGGTTCAAAGGGAATTTATGCTGCTGATGGAAGCTGGATGGGATGAAAACATGTAGCTTTATAAAAGGCATCTAAAATACTCTCAGGGCCACCTGGCCCTATTATAGTTTGTGTTCTTCTGTAATAAAAATATTTTGTTGGTTCTAGCTTACACTATACTTACAGTCATACTTTCATTATTATTTATCAGACAACATAAATGCCCTTAACAAATTTTATCAGGATCTGATATCTAATTCTGTGAAAATATTTAATAATTAAGTTAAGCTTTGATCTTTACAGAACTCTAGAAACACCTAAATTTCATTAATAACTTTCCAGATCAATCGCAGAGGACATTTTTAATCCATTTAACATATTACTGATATTGCATAGCCTACATTTTATATCTGAATGTCTCAGTGTTAGGTCAGACATCTTAAAAACCAGCATAGTAAAATGAACAGTAACCTTTATCAACCAACTTCTGCCATCCAGGAAATGCATCTTATTTTCCATAAAGCCATTCTAAGAAGTACAACTATACTCCTATGCTTTAAAACTTTCATAATTTAATTTCATATCAGGTTTTCGTTATTGTAGCCAGAAGTGACATCAGACTAACTGACCTAAAAATACCTATTCTGACTGCCTTTTCTGAATATCCACTCAATATTATCATTCTTTTAGACTATACTCATGGTATAGTATATATACACTTAGTTTAAACACTTATTCAAAATGAGGATCAGCAAGAGAAAAATTCCTTAACCAGCCCTATAAAGTCGTAAGCCATAAAATTTCTCAATTTAAAAATACTACTTCTTTCTAGAAATTGTTTACAATCTTCCAATAGTTACTAATAGACTGGAGATGTTTCATCATCATCATATAACATCAGCCTACTTCTTTCTAGATACAAAGCAGAAATATTCATACAAGATTTCAATCTTTACGCAGTTACAGAGTTGTTTTATCTAATAGTGGGTCAATTCACCCTGTAATAGCTATCTTATTACTAGAACATTTTTAAATCCTGGCCCTTTACTATTGCTCTTGGCCTTGCTACCCACAGATTTCAACCTGATGTCTTTAGCCTCTTCTCTATCCTTCAAACTCTACTGCTGCTCATATTTTCAGGTTATTATCTATAATCCATTTCCCACTTTCTTTATATTGCCTTTTTATTTCTAAATATTGTGTTCTCATTCCTATCAAACTGAAATAGACATTTATAAGAAGCTGTCCTCTAATTTTGGACCTGTGGTTTTTTGGTTACTTAATATGGGCACTTAATACGTTACAGAGCACACTTTCTATTTGTGTTTTCCACTAGCCTATATCTTCCTCATAACAGCTTTGGCAAAATGAGTTGCTCTGAATCAACCTATTTTAGGTGCCTTGTTGGTTCCCACTGAACATCATTCAGGACATAACACCTGATCCCTATACCACGCTCCAACAAAAATAAGTCCAATAAGTACTTACAACACATTGCATACAGCAACATTTGTTTGTAATTATTTCTTTCACATTTTTTACAAACCATTACTAGATTTTAAAATCCTGCCATTTTAGTCAGTTGTGTAAGTGTCCTGAATTGGGCTCCTCATAGCAATGCAGTGCTTTATTGTACATTACAAATATGTTTTTTCAGTAACTCATCATATCCTCTAATTTCATTCAGTGGTCTATAGCAGTCTCCTGCCAGAAACCTCATCCCCAGGCTTGTAACTTAGTACATTGATCCAAATGGATTCAAGATCCCGTGGTTGTGAGTTATCAATAGCTCTAAAGGCAAGTAACAGCGTCTGTGCTAAACAGAAAGAGACTCACCCTCTTCTCTGAGTTCCTCTGCTGTCCTATTATTAGCTGTGCTATTAATTAGCAATGCTGAAATGATTTAATTGTTGTATCTTAAAACAAAAGAACTATATAATGTCCTGAGAGACATGAAATGGCTCAAAAAAGTAACTGCATTCAATTGATTAATGAGAAGATTACACTTGCACTCAGAAAAACAAGTAAGGCTTGTGAAGTTATCAGAACAGCAGACAAAGATAAGAGGGTCATACAAATATGTTAAACAGGTTAAGTAAGAGACAGCTTAAACTTTATCTCTATAAAGAAAAACTTATTTGAGTTACTGAAACCTGAGTGAGAACCAAGGTCAGGGGAAACTGACAGCACCCCGAAGGAGAGGGTAGAAATGAGACACACCAGACTTCAAAGAAAAAGCTGGTGCAGGAAGAAGTACTGCTACTTTTTGTTGTGCCACCTCCATCTTTCTATGTAGTTTATAGCATCAGATACGTAAGAAATATTTTAACAGGATTTACTTGATATACCACTAAATTCCACTGAAAAGCCAAGGATTTTCAACTATATTTTTTACAGCGGTATGCTGTGAATAAAATCTGATTTCAGAGAACATTTTTCCATAAATATTTAGTACCTAACTAAACAAAGCAGCCTACTGAGGAACTCCCTGTTCATCAATATTTGACTTACAGACAGCATCTTTATTTTCAAAAAATCTTTCTGCAGAGGAACAGTAGTCAGCAAAAATGTTACTTGAAATATGCATTCATATTCTTTTATCCAAGTGAAAAACTACATATTTAGCTTTATGAGCTAAATATTATTTTGTTTGTAGAGAAACTACATATTAACATTCTTTTCACATACAGTACAACCCCGTAAATACTAATGAATATTCATGGTAACTAACAGAGAAGCAGTCATCTTACTCACAACAAATGAACTATTATAGTTGCTAACAGGTGATTGTCTTCATTACATCTACTTTTGAGAACAGAAGATCTTTTACTTTCCCATTTCCTAATTTTTGACAAACTTTTCATTATGTATGTAAAGTATTGACAGTATGAACACTTGTTTATATCCTTTGACTACAACTGCTACTGCAGTTTATTCAATTAAGTAATTAAAAAATACATAGCAGCCTGAATGGAGACTGGATTGTGTCTCTGTGATCAATGACATTGGAGTATTTAATTTTAAAAAATAGATAATACATTAGATTAATTCAGATTTTCCCATATATTGCCAAAAACAAGCATGCAGCTGTGGAAAGAACACTCATTTCTTTCTCTTAGAGGAAACATTATGTATTAGAAGACAGCACATTCCCCTTGCCTCAAAAATAACACATTTTGTGAAGAACAGACGAGATACTTCTGAAACATGGGACACAGTGATCAGTTTTACACTGCTTTCCCAAGGGTTACATAACAAGGTGAACAGGAGATAGTCTTTATTTTAATAGTAAACTTAAAAAAATAAAAGAACTAATTTTTTAAATAACGGGCCTATTTTTTAAATGAAAGTAATTTTCACCATAGATGTTTTAGCTTATAAATTCTTTGAATATAGAATTGCATTCAATATTGTTCAGACTTTTTTCATAATGAAGTCGATGTGAAGTTTGCAACTAAACTGAACATGGGATGGTTGTAGAGTGATTTGTTATCTGTTGATGACAGAACAAAGCTAAAATGCCCAAGTACTTAAATCACTAAATTTCAATCCACATTGGAATATTATTCATTAAGAGATAACTATGCATGCTTCCTTCTTACAGTGCATCAAAATACCACTGCTCTTTACTTTGGATGCAGTCAGATTTGCCCAAATGTATCTGAAAGCAGCTCCTCCATACAGAAATCGAAGAACAGTGGAGAAGTGGATCTGTTTCATGAGTTAGTAAGATAGAATCTTGCCTGAAAGTAGGTAGATAGTAGATATAAACTGAATTCAAGACACATATATACTGAATAGGCTTTACAGTTCTTAGTTACGTGGTGGATATTTCAGAAAAATAAACATTTGTATTTCAAATATTAAGTTACAAAACACAGATGAATTCATTCTGCAGAACTTCACATTGATGTACTATGATGAAGCAACCTGTGTAACACCACAGACAGTATTATTGCATGATGCACTGTAGCGGACTGTTAAGTATTTAGCCAATATAAGAAAAGAATATTTTACATAGTGCTTTTAAAATAGCTTTCAATTTTGCAATATAGAGTCTTCCTTATTTCATACTTCTCCAATAAAAAGCAATGCATATGGAAAATTAGGTAATTCACACTAATGAGAAGATATGAATTATTTTCTTAAATGTGTTGAGAAATTCTTTTCTGCAGGGTAATGTGCTATACAACTAAGCACTTTATCCTTTGGAACAAGTAAACTGGCAGCCATATACAAAATATGACCAATAAAAATTATGGAACTCTACAAATTCTAGGAGAGAGGCCTAGGCCACTGACTCCTCCCTGTCTAGACCACTTCAGAACTGACACCAGGTTAGTGAAGAAACTTCAAAGACTGTTCCAGAACTGAGAATGCACCAAAGATTAGCCTCATTTAATCTTTTACATTTTTCTTTCACTCAAGAATTTAGGTGAACACTCAAAAGAATATAAAACTTAAACCTTCACAAATCTCATGAACTCCTCCACTTTGTCACTGGTAAGCAGTAGTTTCTTCTGTACAATTTCCAAGGCCTGCTCACTCTGTTTAGCCAAGTCATGTATTTGTTCATATGCAGCAGTTTCAAGTTCAGTCATGGCACGTTCAGTCTCAATCATTTTGCTCTCTAGATTGGTAATCTTGAGATCCTGAAATACATCCACAAAGAAACAGCAGTGATATAATAAAAGCTGATAGGCAGGTATGGTAGAACACAGACAAACGAATGAACAAACCAACCTCTCCACACAATGGTTAACATCACAAAACATTCCATTTGCAACACATAAAATGTAATTTCATGGCAAAAAGTAATTTTATTTTTAGTCTACGTCCATGTTTCAGCATCTAAATTTCAGTGATGTGAATGAATTAAATCAGAGAAGCACATCATTATTATTCTGCTCTTTTTTCCCTTTCTATATTTGAAAATTCTAAGCGGATGACCTTACAACTTTTCATTTGGAAGTATGAAAAGGCTCCACAGTGGAGCCATCACAACTCTAATATACCTTTTTCTCCAACTCGTCTTTAGCCTTGTGATACAACTGCTCATAGTGAGACTTCTCTTTTGTAGCTACATTAAGTCTCTGTTTCAGTAAGTCAATGGAACTTTTTTTGTTTGTACAGTCTTCAGTCAGTGCCTTTATCTGAAATATTGAACGGTCAAAAGCAATTGAATATTAATATACAAAACTTTAAAATGAAAATAAAATTAAAACTAAACTGAAATATATAGCATAAACATACCTGTATTATATATAAAATTATTAAAATTATTCTTTTTATGAAAGAACAGTCTTTAATAAATCTCTACTGCTGATCCAGCAGAGATCAGTTTGCACACAATGTTGTTTATATGTATAAACGCTTGACTTGTATAAAGTGTAAAGAAAAGATCTTCATCTGCAGAGCTGTTTGTTTATATATTTTACTATTACAATGCATGCTAAAGTGAGCAAATAAAACTTCAACTCATTTCTTCTATCAGAGGTAAAGGCATTAATTAAAACTCAGCTGAGAAAATTATAACTGTCCTACAAGTTAATAGTCTATAAGCCCTCTTAGATAACTATTATAATTTTACCATACAATGCTAACACTGATTTTGGATAAAATGAAATAGACTAATGCTTGTAGAAAATCATTCACCTCTCCTGACAGTATTAATCACTAAGTTTTCCCGACAATGTTGAGTAATAGGGAATTTCTTTGATCTTCTGCTGAAGATAATGTAAAATTTATCACATTGATTTTCCACATGGAATAATCAATTTAATGTATGGAATTTGATTCTCTGGAATCAGAGAAATGCAGTGCTTAAAATACTCAAAGAACAGCATTGAAGTACATTGTTCCATTCTAAAGGTTTCGTCCAAAATCAGGTATTTATTTAAGTTCATACTTAGGTCCCTTGCTTACTTAAGCTCTCAATCTCTGGCTGCAGATTTCTTAGTTACACCTTATCTTTGGCAGGGAGGGTAAGAGAGTAGCTCTCTCTAGAGCTGAAAATGCTTTATGACTGCAAGCAGAAATAGTGCCTGTGGTTCTTAGCAAGCACCTGCATTCTAGGAAAACAAAAGCAAATGGGTAAATGGTTTATTCCTATTTTGCAGTTCATAAACTGCATAACCTCACAGACAACCAAATATCATAATCCTTTTCTGGAATTAAACACCAAAGTGCAATACATATGTTGGATAATACATGAAGATGCCAAAAAATATACAAGTTGTTCCGGATACAGTGAAATTGTCCTAGAATTTTGCAGAAAAAAATAATTTGCTAAAGAAATTAAGCTCTGCCTATGTAGACAGAATTACATTAAGCTAAGAATAGTGAATCATTCATAACATTGCAATGGACAACACATTAATATATTAAAGCATTTAACTTTTTTACTATAGCCAGGAGAGGTGTGTGCACTTCTTTAGCATATGTCATGTAAAATCACCTTTGTTTCAGGTCTACTGTATTTTATGACTTTACAGTGCATAAAACTAAATCTCACTACTTACAGCATATCCTTGTAACTCAGTGTTCTGAATACTTTAATATTTAATTACACCTCTTATGAACATACATTAAATTATGCTGAATACATCCAAGCTATCACCATATACTGATTTCATAGAAATTATAGTGGATGGAATTACATCTTTAAATTAACTGCATGTTGTTTCCTTAAAGCAATATATTGATTTAGTATGTATAGTGTGTTGAAATAACTTCAATAATAATAATAATATATCCAGCTTTTGCTTTTCCTAAAACTATCAATAGCTAGAAAGAAGTACCTTTCTCTCAAGACTTTCTAATGTTTCATTAGAGGTTTTCTCATTTTCTTGATTTACTTTTAGACGAGACTTTAATTCTTCTATCAAATGTCTTTTCATATTAAGGTCCCTCTCCAATCGAGAAATCCTAGAAGGGAAGAAGTCATGCTGCATATCTCTCTTAGAAAATACTGCTAATATACAATAGAACAACTAAGAAGTATAAATGCAGTAGACAAACTATCATTTCTGTAGCATTACATATATATTTTTTTAAAAAAGCTGATGCAATTCTTGCTATTTACCCTATCCCCAGCCATTAAAACCAGTTTCAAGTCTCTTATTAAACAGACCTCTTTCTAAATATGCAATTTATTTGTGATTTGCTTGTTGCCGTCGTTTACAGTATAACTTGTCTGATTTGAAATCACAGTAATTATTCTTAAGCTATTATCAAAGGCAAAAAACTGTTGAAAATAGAAATTTACATTAAATTTCATTGATGTCTGAATCAGGTGTCATTCAAACACTATTTCGTACAAAATTCTTTTAAAAAGATAGAAGTCTCCTTGTATGCAACTGAAATACATGAAAACTCTGTATACCTATAATATGTCAGATAAGAGAATTGTCAGACAAGAGAATAATTATTAAAACCTGCGAAACCTACAAACAACATCTGCATTTTTCAAAAACTTCTTAAAAAAGAAATTCTAATGTACTACAACACAATCTCTCTTCAATAAGAAAATTATGCCTTGTACATTGCTTCCACCCTTAGTATTTTATATATTAAAAAAAAAGCAATAGCTGAATACATCCAGATTTCTGGTTTTTTTTTTTAATCAGAGCAAAATGATGGTAAAATGTTCAGGAATAAAAGACTGTTAATACCATGTCAATACTATACTAAAAAAACCCAGGAAAATAGTGCATCTTAAAATTTCTTGCATCTATTTCACATTTATTTGAGTAATGTTATTTTGGTGATTATATCTTACAGTTTATGAAAAAACAGTATCTATTCTATAAAGGAACATGATAACCAGTAAATATTTTAAATAAAAGTTCAAGTCTAATGGTGGAAAAATTCAGTTTCATTTTGAAATATAAAATACACAATGTATAATTTAACAATTTTAAGTCTTCTCTACTTTTGAAATGAACTAATTTCAGATAATTAAACTGCATTCTTTCTACAAGAAAAAAAAATCAGAATGGTTAGAGGAGTAAAAATGTGGGACAGGCAAGAAATTAACAGATACACTAACGTGTTCTATTTATATAGTAATATAATTGAAGAACAGTATTGTATTAGCTAAAATAGGTAGAAAAAAATCTCAGTTGCATACTTCACAGCAATACATGTGAATTACAAACTGAGTAGTAAACCTTAATCAATTCAAATAGAAACAAATACAATTGTCCTTTTGAACTTTTCCTGAGTATAAGACTGGATATTTAATCTTGTTTAAGCATCTGAACCTTGACATGTCTCTTACCCTTTAGGCAAAGAATTACTGTATCTGAAAGACTGTGTTTAACAATGCTGAAGAATTCATTTAGACTTACATCAAGGATAAAATAGTCTACTCTAGGGTCTGGGTATTCTTATTGCCATACAGCTACTGTGCCTAGCTAATCACTCATCAGTTGAAACAAAATGCAATTCTAGCATGTACTGCTCCAGTTTCTAAAAGTCCCAGCCTGTAACACTCTTGAAGATTACAGTAAAAAGAAGAATAAAATATTCTCTTAAAAATCTATTAAGAATGGTTAACGTTGTAACAATTAAACCCCTGCCACTGGGTGGCACCAAACACAATGACTAGAACAGTGAACATACCTGGCTTGTAGTTCCTTAATCTGCTCTTCTTTCTCCTGGACTTCGGTTTTTAGTGACTTAATGATGGTTGATTGCTTAGCGATTTCATTATTTGAATTCTATATTGAAAAATATTAAAATATAAACAAAGCATGCTGAATATGATTGCAGTAAACAGCAATTTTGTTTGAAACAACGGGCTGTGTAAACTTCCACATATTTTACAAATGTTCTTAGACATTAATTGGTACAAAATGAACATTCTTACTTTCTACCTACACTTAAGCAGAAGTGCATTCCTTGGAAAATATAAAAATCAGTACTTTGCCATTGTTTTAATAATATATGATTAAGATATATTCTCCAGGACACCTGCAAGCCCAGTGCCCCTATCAAGACCACATTTTCTCTTGCATAGCATGGTCAGTTGAAAAGGTAACAGAAAAGAAGAGAAATAAAATTAGATCTTAATTTGTACTACAACCTTGAATGGTGTATTTCTACAGCACAAGGGGCTACATCTATAGGACAACAATTTCTAATAATTTCTATCACCTTTGCATTTAGAAATGTACGACAATCCACAACAGCAGTTGTTTTTGTCTCCCTTGAAACTCAAAGCACAAGACAAAGATATTTCCATTTGGCCATACTAACAAAAATCCTATATTTCAGTAACAAAAAGATACAATTCTAATTTTCATGCACACGTAATTCCAGTGAAGGAGAATTGTACAGTTGTTGGCCTTTCCAACACTGTATATTGTAGGCAAGTAAGAAAAAAAAGTCTCAATTCCTCCAGGTAAACACACAGATAATCTAAACAAGATTTAAATACAGAACAACTTAATTACTCTATGGAAAAAAATATGAAATTTAAGTAGCCATTTTAGCTATCTGAGCATATGCATTGAATGCCGTTGCTGAAAATGGCAGCTCAAACATACTGCATATGGAAATTTCAGAACTCAGAAAGGTATTGACAAAAGATACATAAGCATTAAGTGTATGCACAATATATATGTGTGCATACATGCATTCAGTTTCAGGCACTGTACTAAAGCTTTTTACTCATTATGTAGAAAAATATGCAAACAGATCAGATATGCTATAAACAAAGATACTTTAGGAGAATTTCTCTGCTCAGTGCAGACTTAGTAATGCCTATTAACATTAATAGAGTCTTGTACATAACTCCGTGCACCTCAAGGGGAGCATATATTCTTATGTGCATAGTTAGAAGTAAAATACTGTTAATCTTGTCCAGTTTATTTACTATTATTATAATGTGAGGTATAACCCAAAAATTGTTAAAATGTTATATGCTATCAGAATAATCCTGTGTTTCCCAAGACCTGTTTGTTGAGATTGAGCTTCATTAGCAGGAAGCACAGCACCCAGATACATGGTTTACATACCAGATATAACTTGAATACTTAGGGGCACCTCTGCACATGCTCAGAGGCAAAGACATATGCTTACAGTATTTTGCTTCCAAACTCACTACCCACATCTAACACATTTCTTCATATTGGCAAAAATACAAGGACTCATTATATACAACACAAATAAACACTGCAAAGATAGCTTTGAGGGAAAAAAACAACAAAAAACCAACAAAAAACTCACAAACCCAGGTACTTAGAGATTTCGAGCTATAAGGAAAGCTTTTGCTGCTGCCACATTCAGACATTTAGGAGAATAACTGCATCTATGCTAGATAGCCTGGAACAATAGCTGACAACTTTGCCAATTTCTTCTGCCAAAAATGACTTGCAGAACTTAAATTTTTGAAAAATTATTAGGTCAAAATAAGGCTGAGAATTCCACTGACTTAAGTAGCTTTTCAGGCCCTTATAGTCAAAAATCTCATCCAATTCAGCAACCAGTGAGTTTACTCTCCTAAGCTGGATTTGGGTTCACAGACTATGTTTATTCTAAATGTAGTTTTACATACAAGGTTTATTTTTTTATATTGAAGATGTAGTACATCTTCAAGAAGGAATTAAAAGTCACGTTAGTATTTTTGACATCAGATTTATATATGCTTTATGTATGTTTCCTTTGCTGCAGAAACAAAAAAACCTCTCTGATTTTTCAGCAATATATTTTGCAGTTCACATCTGGCCCACAAATAAAGTAGGCTTCTGACATGAGTGTTACTCTTGGAAGTATTTTTAAAAAAATTCCCATTTTGTAAAGCAATTGACTAATAGGCTTCTGGATAAAAGGGACACTCATCTAAAAGGAACAACACTAATAAACAGAAATTATCCACTCACCAGCAACAGACGAAGATTAGTCAAACCCAAATCTAAAATCAACACTCAAGAAGTCAGTGTGTATGGTTTCAAGATCTCTCTCTCACTATTAAAATACATCAAATTATATTCCTTTTCATGGCTACTCTCTGTTGCCCCTATCATTTTAGCAATGTGACCTACCTTTACTAATCCCTGAATTTAGATGTTACGCATCCAGTGTGCCACAGCCAAGATCTGTAATACCTTGATTACCATCAACAGCTAAGAGATCTGAGCACTACCCACATCCTGTGTGCTAGCACAGCTAATCCAATACGCGGAGCCAGAGCCAGCAATATCGCTCTTGTAACATGGCCTTTTCTTCCAGTTGATTCTTTGACAGACAGCTTGCTCATGTGCCATTTCTTCTATCACCAAGAAGCTGTACCATTTTGACCTTTTCTCTTTCCTCTAATATTAAACGCAAAATGACGGAAAAAACAATTTTAAGACATTCTGTTGTACGTATATTTCTCCAGTAAGAAAAGAGGAGCCAGGCCACCTGCTGAAAAAAGCTCTCAGATCAACACAGTCCAGCATCTACATCATACACACATAACAGAAGCATTGGAGACTTAAAAATTAAATCACCGACAAGCTAATGTTATCTTACCAGCTAATCTGCAAAAATACAAATACAAAAAAGAATGATGTCTTTTTGAAGACAAGAATAGTAGTGGCATACAGGTAACATAGGACTGTTATATGACCTGCCCCATTAGCACAAATTCTTTGCTCCCCTTTCACAGATAGCTATTGCTACGTCCTTTTTAAATAAAGCAAGGAATAAACACATTCTCGTTGAAGCAATTCCACAGCACTTTCCAAAAAGACTAATTTAGTCATTGTGTAAAAACCTAGCAAGTCTCCCTGTCTGGCCTATTTGATCTGCAAAAAATTTCAATTCTAACTCCTAATTCTCCTGCTTATGACTACATTTCTACTAAACATCAAAGTTTATCTAACACCTAAGTTGCTAATGATTGGCTAAGATATATAAATGGCATGCATATGTCAGTATACGTATATCTGCTTGACCCAGTTAAGAAATACTGTTCAAATGAATAATCCTCAGCACTAGATAATCTGTTCTGTCACCTTTAGTTCGCACTGCAGCTGTTTCATCTCTAAATCAATGTTCTTTGAAGGAGTTGGTGTGGCTTCACTCTTGCCAGCAGTTTGAGACAGATGTTCTCTCAACTTCAATTTTTCTTGTAAATCTTCCTTCTCCTGTTGCCACTTGGCCAGGTTGGAGGTCAACACCTGTTTTACAAACAGAAGAAACAATCACAATTGCATCTGAGAAATACTTCTGCTTGATTATATGAGATGCTTCTCTAGTTCAGAATTCAAGAGCAATGAAATAGTATATACTATCTGTAATTATATTGCATAGCTGTTGGTTGAATTCTTCAAGCAAAGATCAAATCTAGCAGGAAAGGGAAGTCAACTAAGATTAAAAACAAGCCATTTTTTAAAAAAGGCAAGATAATTCCATTTTGACAGTACACATTGCTATTTTTACCATGATGGGCAAAAATAATCATACAAAACTGTAACAGTAGTTACTGTTGAAACTTGTTTACCTAGAGCCTCTCTGGGATTCAGCAATTATTTCTACACAGAGCATGAAATACCAAGTTGTCTCAGACACCAATGCATATTAAAGGCGGTCAAATGTTTTAATGGTGACCACTGTAAGCTCACTTGAATTGCTGTGTTGACTACTGCTATAAAACATACAGTCTCCTCTTGGCTTTAGTTTCGATATTTGTAGGGCTTGTAGAGGTTAAAGCAAAGTGGACCAGCTGCACTAAATATCTTCTGGTTGGCTGGTCTTTACTCATGTTGTGTTATTTCTTCCCTATCACATATACGCACCATAGCCAGAGAACCACATATTCCATAACCTTGACTCTAGGGCTGAGGTGCTTAAGTGGTAAAAGCCAAGCTGGAGCAGGACAGGATAACAGATGTTAGCTGTTTATTCCACTGGGTAGGTCTTACCACCCTATACTGCAGCCAAAATGCTTCTCATTTAGCAACATAAATGCTAAGTCCAATTAGCAGACGAGGCTTGTTAGGGATTTAGTTCAAATAAATAACATGCAAACAAACTCTCAGTCTTGTTGCACTTGATTGAAAATTGACAAGACTTATTCAGTCTATGTTGACAATATATTTCACAGTACTCCTTATAGAGGTAATCTTTTAGATAAATCTTGTTTTAATTTAAAAAATACTGAATGCTCTTCTGTGAAAAGGAGAACTCAAAAAAATCTTCATCCTAGTGATTAACTTCCACGAATCTGTAGTCAGCCAAAAGCCACCAATGTACAAACAAGTCTTTGCTCTGTAAGAGGGTAACTACAGTACTATTCCAAAAGAAGATTGTAATATGGTAGTTTAACATAAGGAACAATTATAAAAAAGGGTACTGAAATCTCTCTAAGGGCAAAAAAAACTTCCTTTGCGAAGAATCCCAGTAAGAAACTGGGGAAGATACTACAGCGTTAAATGATTAACTGTGTGCCCAATTATATGCTGGTACACAAAAAAGCATGGGCGAGAAGGTTAAGCATATTATTATTTAACTGAAAACTAGATTTTATACTGTTTAAGGTTATTAGAAAAAACTTTTTATATACATGCGTTTATATACATACACACTTCCATACCAATCATCAGAAGATCACATATATATGCAAATAAATGAAAAACTACTTATAGTCATGTTTATTCTCATTATGAATGCCATGAGAAAGCTTGTAGATTTTGCATTAGCTTAAGAAAATATCATGGATATAAGAAAATGCAGCCTGTATTTAAAGTTAAAACTCTAGCAGTATTTCACACTTAAGTGCATTTATTAAAGCCACCGGGCAGTTTGCACATTTATCTGAGATAAGTGCTGTTCTTAGTAAAGGGGTTAATCTTTCCATTCTCTTCTGTGTCTGCTGTCATTATTGAACAAGAAATAAATAGTATTAATGTATTTTCTAACTGGCTGTTCGTTAGTCTGATATATTATTCTCACAATTAATACAGTCTGAATAAAAGACAAAATGAAGGCTACTTTCATAAGCAAAACCAGTAGTAGTACAGAAAGATACAGCATAGAGAGATACAAGGATTAGGTTAATTTGTCCAGCATAGCCAATATTTCTAAGTGCAGAACTTCATGATTCCGTGTTTCAATGATAAATTATTCTTAAAAAGAAACACACAAAAAATCATAACTAGATCGATATATCTGATTAAAATTAGAAATGCCCCCATGTCTGCTCAAGACAGCTTGTGACTCTCAGAAGTTTCTCAGGCCACTGCTGCCACCAAAATGCATCTGGTCTAAAATGCCATGATTGCAGAGGCCACATTCCCAAAAATAACAGCAAATATGTTGAACAAGAAAAGGTTTTCATGGGACAGGTACCAAAGAGGACAGTGTTATATTGGTTATAGAATTTATTTAAGTGAAGAGGTAGGAAAAAACATTTAAAATATATGTGTACATAAATTCAGAACTATGAGAGTGAAGTGAAAGTAGTATATGATGCACAAGAAAAACATTCCCCAACTTGCAAAAGTAGACAAAGGCAGACACACAATTGCAAACAGAGATATCAAGAAGGCTGACCTCTTAGCAGCTCTGTAGATAACATTAATGGTGTTACTGTATTGATAATTCTTCTACATTGTTCTTCTATTTACAATATATTGAAAGGGTGTATGAAAATTCTATATAAATCTATGTAGGATGTGAAAAACGGCCCTCCTGCCCTGGCAAGACATGTACACCTAAAAGAAATTCCTTGCATTTACTTACTTAAGAAGCAAGTTCATTGCCCTGCTGTCCCTCACCACTTGCTAAGTTTTAGGTCAAGCCTTTTGTTCTTTTATCCTTTTCAACACAGGGAGTTTTTGTGTATGTGCTAACATGCACACAAATTCTGAGTGACAGAGTAAAAAGGATTTACTCCAAGGGAAGAGGTCACCAGGATGAAAGGTAGATCAGCTAGACCAGATGCTGGTAAAGGCAGGCTACTGCTGTTCCTCCATGATGCAGCGGCCTTTGTCTGCTGCACCTCCTCCAGAGTGTTTTGGCTTAACAGATGTTTACAGATTTAATATTTAACATCCATCTCTCTTAATGTCCTTGCTCCTGGTATACCCATGACACTCTGTTCCGCTGTACACAAAGGGGTAAGTGATGAAATCTCAGTTTTTATGTAGTCAATGTAAAACTTCCAGTGACTCAGCAAGGCTTTTTACCATAAGCCTTCTGCTTATAAAGACGGCTGCATGGAAGGCCCAATGGATTAATGTAGAAAGCTCCTGGAATGGCATATTGCTCCTTGCCATCACAACAACCCTGTGAGCTGCTTCTAGTTCAGTTTACAGCAGAGTCACCCTCCTACTGCAGCTGGCATCTATGAAAAATGACATTTCTGTTGGTGGTGGCTGCTGTTGCACTACTACTGCTGTACACAATCCCACAGATTTATATTTGCAGAATTTGTTATACAGAATGTATTTCTAGGCAAAATTATAAAATAGGATGTAAATCAAGTATTATTGAAACAATTTTTAAGCAATGATATAACCTTATTTTAACACTTATTTTGTGATTCAACTATAACCAACATAAATATATTCAGATGTGTAAAAATCATTATTTACTATGAAGCTTCCCATCCTAAAATCCTTGCAGATGAAAACATTACAGTGTGCATAGACATGTGTGTAAGAAATCTTAAGTCAACATAGGCCTTTTTTTTCCTAAGAAACCTTGTGACAGTAGTTAATAAAATACATTTGCTGTATGCATAGCTACTGTACCAGGTTTTGCTTTAAAATCCATTACTGTTTATCTGAAGGTTTTAAATAGAATGCTATTTTCTCACAGCTTTAGCTTGATCATGAACAATATACAAGATAAGCAGTACTTGTTGCACACATAAACCATGGAAGAACTTTTCAAAACATATGTGCAGGAACAAAGTTAGGTATTTATGATTTTACACACTCTATCAGATGTTACTATAATATAATGATAAACTTATTTACAATATCCAAGGCAAAATTTCTTGAGTCAGTCCCACTAATCTTGACCCAGTTTTGTTCTCTTATAAAAATGTAACTCTGCGTGATAGATAACCAAAAAAAAGCTAAAATTAATAAAGATGATGTGTAGCTATCTGGTAATATGAAAATATATATACTAGGCTAAAAAGTCAACTGTGTTGCATACTTAATGTGATCATATAGAGAAAAGGCAAATAACTCCAAATCCTCAGTGAAAGTTTTATTCATGCAAGTGCTGTAAGTGGTTGATTACTTAGTATTCTAGACATGAAGACTAAATATGAAACAGAAGTCTTTGGTGACTTAATATCCTATCCATAAATTGAAACAAAGAACCCCCAAACCAAGAAAAAGTTCTAAAATTTAGAAGTTACTCATAATTTATTATTCTGAAATTTTAGGAGAATCTACTGCATCACTCAGTTATATTTTTTTTCCTTTTAGCCAAATGCAATTATCAGCAGCTGACTGTTTCACAAAATGTCAAGTAAATGAAGGTAAGATAGAGGACTTTTTGCCAGTGCTTTAGCTAGTTGTTAGACTTCAGTAGCCTTTAGAGACCATTAAGTACCCTTTGGCTAATTGGCCAATGGTAGATTAATCCTCTTTTTATTCTAGCAGCACTATTTTAACACCCTTTGCACTCTGACAGTGTAGTATATGAATGACAAAATAATATTGTGCATGAATAATAAGCAGAAAAGTTAAATTAACATTTCATGTTCCACATGCCATACCTATGTGTCAGGGAAAAAAAAATCTTTTTAAAGCCACTGACATTCAACTTTTAAAAATAATCTCATGTTGACATCTTACTGAAGTGAATCTTCCTAATTACTGCTAATTGCCTATCAAGAAAAATAAAATCTTTCCTTGAAGTGCAGTTGTCTAGTATAGATGAACACAGCTCCAATGTGCATAGTAAAGACAGGCATGACACTTGAGGTATGCTACATTATTATGAGGTCACACTAAATATGGTTTGCAATGAACAAAGCAGCTTTTAAGGATGTTTAAGGCACTGAAAATGTCAGTCTCTCATGAAGTGTTTAAATTAGTTCCCAGCAGAGAAATACAGATATCAGCATGCAGATAAGAAGTATATTTCTCAAGTATTTTACTAAAGAGAAAACACAGTAGTCCTATTGATAACATCACTGTAATACAATTGCAGTTCATCAGCTTTATAAAAGCAACATTTACACTGTTATGTGCAGAATGGCCCTTTCACACATGCAAATTAGAAATTCAGCTATTATTTGGAATACAGTTGTAATCACTAACAAAAATTCCTACCGAAGTCTTTGAATGTCTTCTTAATCATACACTAGTATTGATCAGAATAATCATAGTTTCTGAATGTATAACACCTCATAAACAGTTTACTTGTAATATTAATTCAGCTATCTTATAGCTAATTTATAGCTGAATTGATTCTACAACTTATAAAAGCCTAGTATTACAACATTTGATCTGGCTATAGCATCTTATGAAAAAATAAAGAAAATAAAATCAATAAAATCAGAGCAGATAGGACCATTTAAAAATTTGGTTTGCACTCTTCCTTTTTGTAAAGAATGATAATGCCACATAGATCAAGACTAGAACCCATATATCTATTTTAGAGAAACACACAAAAACTCATGTATAAATGAACTGGACTAATATATTCTGGGCCCAATTCTCCAAGAAATCATCTGCTCTTATAAACAACAGACTAACCTGAGTACAGAACTGCCATTGTGCAACCAGTGTTTTTTTCAAATATATGATGAGAAATAAAACCAACATAGTAATCAAATAAGTAACACTTTCTTTAATATGATGAAAATGTTTCTGAAACATGCCATCTGTATAACGCAAACATCAATTCAAAGATAAAGGTTTTGACCTGCAGCAACTTTATGTTAGCTTGCATTTCCTATCACTTTCATTTCATGTTCCTGTATGAGTAAACACTGCTGTATACCATGCCCAATTTCTGTACATATTAATAACACTATATTGCTTTCATACTAAAGGAGATGCAGCAATCCATCTGTCCTTGCAAATTTCAAAGGAATACAGGGACTATTAACTGTGAATGTAATATTACTTGTATAAGTAGTTTTATTATGATAGATTACATTATCACAACTATATGCTCTAACTTCTGTAGGGAATTAGTTTCCAATGTGAACATGCAAACTACCAGAATATACAGACGTGCAACACCTTGTCTATAAGGCCTTAACATTTCCATATAAAAGTTACAGAACTTAAAAAATTAGTATTTCATAAAAAGAAAAATATTTAAGATTACAGTATACTATAGATTAATACTTAAACTTATTTGAAGTATTAACAGCTACACAGACACAACACAGTACATTAAAATAAGTTTTACTACAATTGAGTTAAAAATTAAAATATAACCAGAGACATTTCGCAACAGTTTGTCCCACTTGAAAATACTGAATATTACAGCAAGCTGGTTGTGAAGATGTGGCTGAAGTCCAAACCCAGTGTTTCCACCTACCCACCACTGCTGTTTAAACAAATAGAAGTTGACTTGGGTTTTCCAACACCTAACATGTTTGTGCATGTTGTATTGCTATATACAACCAAAGGCTTCCACCTGATGCATAAAATTTGCCCCAAGATTTCCATGCCTTTACACTTACTAGAAAATTTTCAATATTAGACATGGAATCCATGCAATCTTTCACAGTTAGCAACAGATTTTTTGCAGGTTTACACAATATTTACCTGATTTTCACCAAACACGTTGGGGCAAACTCACAAAATTTGAATTTTTCATCTAGGGTCAGACATAGTGCTTGCCATATTCCCCCTGCTTAATCTTAACACATCTAAGCACTGCAAATGAACTACTTGCATGAGAGCCAGTCAGGGAATTTCACAATCCCTACAACTCATTACAAATTTAACAGCAGCAATACTAAGTATTCATATGTTTCAGATAACACATACAAATATGCTGCACTAAAACTCATTG
>NW_010158149.1:25381-25663 GCF_000695765.1 Mesitornis unicolor
TAATAATGCTTCCATCTGTTTTCCATATAGCTCACATAAAATAGAGAGAAACTAAAATGAAAATCCTATTTTAAAGACAGGATTTAAACTTATTTTTTTATTTACCTGCTAATATACAAAGCATGTAGCTTTATATCTCTAAAAATTAAAATTATTTTTAAAATATAGAAGTAAAAAATAAACAAAACAGCTGAAAGAATGGTGAAATATTAATTTAACCTCTCTTCATTTCCATCTGTTTGAGAGAGTGAACCATTTTCTATGGAAATACTTCTGCATCTC
>NW_010158149.1:25726-39801 GCF_000695765.1 Mesitornis unicolor
GTACTCTAGCCTCCTCTTTATTTATTGTTTTTGCTTGCTTTCAACTTTTTTTCAACTTTTCAACTGTTAAAGACCATTTTCTGTCAACTTACAGAAAACATGTCTAAAAGGTTTGAGGAAATGATGTATTTTGGATAAAAATTACTAAAAATGTGTACATCAGAGGTATTCTCAGAAGTAGATTGCAATATTCAAGGAAAAATAATTGTAAAGATAGCTCTATATTTAATTTTATATAATTATTTTAAAGTCTCATTCATAACAGCTTCACATAGCAACAAAAGCTGAAAAAATGTCCTCGCAGGCTTTTTAAAATGTCTTTATGTAGTCAGCTGTGTAAAAGCAAAACAGTTTAAGTGGAAAATGTATTAACAGATTTAATTACTGGAAAAGTTCAGTGTTCTCATAGAGCAGGACAAAAGTACAAATACATAACAAAGGGTTGCAAAAAAAAGGTTAAAACCCTGAAATTTTTAGTCTGTACTGTACAAATATTACATTATTTACATTCCTAAATAAGGAAATAAAGGCATATTGATAGCCATTTCTGAGAGGTACGAGGAAGCTGATGACAGACACCATGGGGAAGATGCAAAGACAGGGATATTTTTCAAAATTGTGAATTGCATTTAAAAATTACCTTTACGATGTATTGTATATAAACTAACGTAATAATTCATCCCTGGATTCCTGTAAATGAACCCCCACAGTGTTATCTTTAATTTGTAATTTATGTTATCATTGGAACCCTTGCTAAAATTACAGGCATAAATGGACAGTTTAGGGTAAAGTATTCCTTACATTACATATTAAATAGCTAAAGAGACCATCACAAGAAAAAGCCATGTTTTCAGCCTAAGGTATGAATTTAAATATACTTTCCTTTTATCATAATTATTATCAATATTATGACTCATTTAAGCAATTAATTATTTCCACCAACATGACCGGTTTGAGGAACACATTGTAGTTGTACCTAATTACTGCAATTCAATGTCCCAGCTTGAACCAGATCTACAGCTGCTGTCTTTTAGCACCTCATGCATTCTCTTCTGCTTGCTTCACTTAGGTAAGAGTATAGACGAAGTTACATATTTCTCTTTGGTGTACATAAAGTCCTAGAGACCACGGGACCACCTTTGAATCTATGAATGAACAGAAAATTGTGCACAGGCGGATCAGTTCATACACCAAAGAGCCACTTTTCCAGTGTCTGTAAATCTTGTGAGACACGCTATGGCTAGTCATAGTCTCGCTTATTGTGAAAGAAACTGAAGCTCTTGCCACATTAGACACCAAAGGTAACCTGGAGTGATGAAAAATAAATCTGAAAATGGCACAAGCTATGGGAACACTCCACGATTTCCTCATCAACTGCCAATGAAACTTTAGGAGACTAACGCATTAGTAAGGAAGTGTAAAAATTATTCTTCTTCCTCTAGCAGTAACTGAGTTTGTGAGGTCCAAGCACTTCAGGCAAACAAACATTGCTTCAAAACCACAAAAAGTCTCCCCTTAGGCTTACAAAGAGAGTATTAGTGCCTGACTTTTGTAGGGATGCCAAAGAATCTTGGAGCCAGTTCTCATTGTCTGAAACAACTGGAGTCTAAGGCAGAGAAAAATGAAGTCAATCCCAAAGAGGGAATGCTGTAGTTAATAATTCTTAAAAAGCAATGTCAGGTGTAGTTCCCAAATACTATTTTATTCTCTCAGAAGTAGCCTTAGTTGTAACACTTTCCTTTTCTACTCTTGTTGACTATGCCTTAGTTCTTAAGTCCTATTTCTTTATGCCTAGAAAGAAAAAAACCCAAAACAAAAACAAAACAAAACAAAAAAAACCAAACACCAAAAACCAAACCAAGCCCAAATGCAGTCTGAAGGCTCATGTATCTTCCTTGGTAAAGTGATAAGAACGGCTATACTCCTCTGGCTTGCACTCCAGGCTATTGATGTGTCTTCCTGTACTGAAAGGGAGTAGCCAGGACAAAGGGCATCAGCATTAACTTTGAACACACAAGCTTAAACAAGGTATTGTGGGAATGAAAAATCTGGACTAAGATGCAAGCTCTAGCAAAAATGCCAGTTCCCTCTGTGCAATAAATCTCAGTGTGAGATGGGTAAGAAAATAGAGTCAAACACAGGAAACTGGTGCTTTGTAGAAGACCTAACAGTGCTAAACTGGTGATGGAGAAGATTCCTCTTCTGAAATCTGGATGAGTTCAAGATAATTCTAGGACCACGTGCTTCTTTCTGACATTGTTTGCCCAAGGACAATATGTGGGAGATGCTGTTACGGTCCTGCTTTCTGATCACTGATACACCTTACTAGAAACCATAGAGTAATAAGGTGCATGGAGGAAAATAACTTGGTGTCTAAGGAATAAAAGCTTGCAAGGCTAGCTGCTAGCTCCATTGTTCAAGCTCTTCAGTATTAAGGTATTTTTCCTGTGCTAGTTACCTAAAAAAAAAGTCCTTACATTTGAGAATGAGGACAAAAATACTACTGAGTTACCCAAAAAGTAATTGTCTTTTTTACTTCAGGATTACGTGCTCAAAATACTTCTTAACTTTTTTGGCAAAAAAAGTTTCAAAAATGATATGATATCCTCATTAGTAGTAAAGGTTTTACCATTCAAGGTGTTTATGTAGTCTGGTGATGCTGGGTCTGGCGAATATGGTGGATGTGGTAACACATCTCATCAACAGTTTTTGACAAGTGACCAAACTCGTATGTGGTCTAGAGTTATCATGGAGAAACACAACACCCTTGCAATTCACTGATTCTGGTCACTTCCATTTGATGACATCATTTAATTTATGCAGGTGATGACAGTACATGTCCGAATTAATGGTCTGGTTCCTTGGAAGCAATGCAAAATACACAATAGCTTTGAAATCCCACCAGACTGACAGCACAACCTTCCTTTGGTGAATATCTGCTTTGGAAGTGCTTTCAGCTGGTTCATCACACTTGCTCCACAATCTTTTTCATTCGTCGTTGTTGCAGGCAATCCACTTGTCATCACCAGTTATCATACGTTTCGAAAAGGGATTGTCTTCTTCACATTTCAAGAGAGAACTGCAGATGTCAATACACTCAGTGAGAAGAATTTATTTGAGCTCACGTGGCACCTGAATATTGAGCTTCCTAATCTACCCAAGTGGTTTTAAATGGTTATCAATGCTCAATTTTGATCCATTAAGACTATCAGCAATCTCGTGCGTCATTAAATGCAGTTTGAATTTGATCAATGCCTTTACTTTGTGGTTGTCAACTTTGTCTTGCCTACCTGAGCAACTTTAACATCAAAATCTCATGACCAAAATTTAGCAAACCAGTTCTGGCACTGCTGTAGTTTTAAGGCATCTTCACTATACACATCACATAACTTTTTATGATCTTGCGCAGTGTTTACTCTTTTTGGAAGTAACACAGCAAAATATGGCAAAAATTTTCCTTTTGATTTTCCATTTTGAAATCAACATCAAATAAGTAATTGTTAACAAAATCGTGCATTTTCTTTTTCTAAAATAAGCTTGCACTTGCAGCTCTCAAGTTACATAATGAATTTGTGGTTTAAAATGAAGTTAGTTACATTTCAAGACACGTATGTCCATTTATTAAAAAAACCTGCAATTATCACAATAATTATTTTTTTCATCATGGCTAACTTTTGAATTGTCACTGTTATAGCCACTGTAGAAACAGAAAATGAGAATTAATAATTGTAGTTGTTTGCATCTTATTTACACTTTAAAACATACTTTTAATAAGGTGCAACATGCATTTACAGATAACAGTGCATATATTGCTGAAACACTACTCATAAAAATATCTGGAAAAGTCACATTTGATCCTTTACAAATAGATAAATAGGATATGGAATCTTCCCTTTTTATTATTGAACATAGTTTTAATTTTTTTTTACATTACATGCTCTTGATACTAAGAAAAACGCACAGTCTTTTTCAATCATAATTTATAAAGAAACAAAATACGCAAATGCCAGCATTTTGGCAGTTTTATGTGTCAATACAGTCACACACCTTTTCTGACCACTACTGCTTACAGAGATTTTAATGACAAACGTGTATGGCCACATATATCTAAAGGCAAAGTGAAGCAAGAAAAGTTTAATTCTTTAGAGAATAAGCAGAGTTTCCTGGTTGGAGCTGTAAAGGAAAAGTCATTTTGTTACAAACATAACAGAAATTATAGACTTGCAATGTTTAGATCAGTTTCACTGACTTAAAATATTGTTTACCCAAGTGACCTGAGTAAAATTACAGTATGACTGTATTACACAGGGTGTTCCTAGTAATAATCATACTTTCTTCAACAGCTAATACAAACACAGACATTGTTTTAACAAATACCACTTGGCTGACCTAGAAGATAGGATGAAGGAATAAGAAAGTCACGTCCAATTCCTCATGGATTCTCAGCTTGGATCCTGGTTTTTGCACAGCTTACCTTCTGAACATGATCCGAGTGACATTTCACAAATTCCTGGATAAATGTTGCTACACTCTGCCAGCAGAGAGACAGGCTGTGTCATGCACAGATCAATAATAGCACTGTGTTTCATCAGCCTCAAAATCAAAAGTGCTTCATCTGGCAAAAGCCATGGCCCTTGAGGATCTGACATATATAAACTGAATACCCTACACAGGATGTATACTACAAAAGCTGCCAGTGTAAATACAAGTTTAGAGATACACAGTGAGTATATATAAATAAGAAAATATGTATTTGCGTATATAAAGAAGTATTAACTCCTTTTTTACAAAAAGTAAGAACAAACATCAAAAAGAAGCAGCTGAATAATGGAAATGAGACTACAATTTTACAATTCTGGACAGAAAAACAAAAACACAGTCAGGATAATCCAATATTCTTAATCTTTTGAGGAATTTACTATAAAATGCAAGGAACTTTTGAACTGTACACAATAATATATGAGTGGGCTGCAATAAAATACACTCTAAGCTATATGTAATGCCTTCTTATCAAAATCATGTTCATTAAAATATAAAACATCAGAGAACATTTCTTCAAGGAAACTGCTCAAACTAAAAGTCTTGAGACTGTAAATAATCGTATACTGCCTGGATTTTCAGACCTCAATATAGGCTTTCTTAAGGAAACAATGGAAATGTATGTCTCCTAATACTTAGCTTTCCTTATTATTATCTTTAATTTATTTTTTAGTGACAGAGCTTGTAAAATTTGTATCTTCAAGTGCAGCACTTGTAGATTTTAAATTGAAATTACTATCTATTAGAGTTCCTTTCCGTCACTTTTTCTTCATAGAGGATTTCGCTTTCTTTTTTTTCTGCCAGTTTCTATTGCAAACAATACTTTGAAAATAAGTATTTTTACTCTTTGGAGGCCAAGCCTTCAACAGAATATCTCAACTTGAGTCTTTTATCAAGATATTTACCCAAAAAAGTTTAATCTGTCTCTATGTCTCCAATTAAAATGAAAAGATTTCTCCTTAAAATATTTCACTACTACCTCACTAAAAATCTTCTTCCCTACGTGCAACCCTATGGGTAGACAAAAGAATATGAAAGAAAAAATAAAAAACCAGTTATTTATCTTTTTCTTTACTGAATTTTCCTTACCAAGCTATCCACTACTTAAATGAAAGAGCTTTCGTCTTCTCTCAGCAACTCTAAAGAGCTGTAACATACCAATGTAATCCTAAATTCTGTGTACATTACACAAAAAACCCTGTTTTTCCTTGTCTTTGCATTTCTTCTGCTAAAGACTAATTTTATTTTAATGTTTGTGTTGCACACTGTCGAACACTAATTTCCTTTAGGTTACTCCCTTCATTTCATTACCCATTTTACCTGTGCCATGATTCTATATTTGTATGTCTTGAGTGGTGATGGCTTCTGCACCTGCCTCAGATTTTCTCCTCTTTATAACCTGATGTTTGAACATCATTATAACACTCTTCCTTGGCTTCAGTTAGACCCTTACAAAAAATTGGTTTAAGTTTTCTCAAACTCATCATCCATGTTTACATCTCTTCTCCACAGCACTATTAAATGCATTCTAGGCTTCATCACAAAAATACTGTTGCTCAGCTGTGCTCTATGTAGTACATGCATTTCTTCCATCAGTTCTTCAGATAAATGAACAGTGTTACTGAAACTGAGAACACATCCTCCTGTTTGCACTTTTAATGAATTCAGCTCATATCATTAAACAAATCCTTTCTCATTCTGTCTCTTTTTTTCATGCTTCATGCAGAATAGACCTTTTTCATTCCCTTCAGAAAGACTGCCCACTGCTAACCACAAGCCATTGATTTCTCTCTAATTCTTCATTTTTATTTTAATTGTCCAGTATCAGTGCAGTTCTCTAACTCCAATTGGCAATACTAAATTATAGAGCTTATATCTGGTATGAATCTATCTTGTTTCAGTTCCGTGTCCTTGAATATTTTTTTCAACCTTCCTTTGCTAGACTGAAGACTCTACATGCAAATGTCTTTTTCTTAGATACTTAAACGTGAGTTACCTTTTAATCTCCTCTCTAAAAACCTCAAATTATTCTCTGGAACGGTATATTTTCAAATCCTTTTCTAACCTCAAATATTTCCATCAATCTCTCCTGTATTAGAGCTACATAGATTATTCTAGGAGCAGTCAAATCATGCCAAGTGAAAGAAAACATACTCTCTTTGCTCCTGTTGTGTAGCTTCCAGTTTATACATTCAAGGACTGCGCTAGTGTTTTTCACAATAGCAATGGGAGTTCATGCTCAGCTCATTACCTGCTAGGACTCTCATTTTTCTTCAGAGTCCCTGGTTCCCAGGAGACGAGCCATTCAGCCTCGCTCAACATGAACTTGAGCAATGTATTGGTTTTCATTACGATATAATGATTTCCTCATTAAAAACACTGTGAGGTCATAATGATCTATACTTTTCAATCAGCTTCTGGTGGATGATTGAAAACTTAGAACAGCTGTCAATGACTGAAGATATCCACTTGCACTAGCTTGGATTTTTTATATTGCTAGTAATTTTTAAAAAATGATTGAAAGATTTTACCTCTAAAACAAACAGCAAAATGATTGTCATATATTTCATAGTATATCCAAATAGAATAGATCTGTAAGGTGTAAACCATCATCTTGGGGAAAAAAATGTTATCATTCATGAGAGGGATCACCTGAAAAATTAATTTCATGGTATGTGAGATTCTGGGACAGCAAAAATGATTAAGTTGTACTTAATAACCATAAGGTATGAATTGAGACATTAAGACTACATTGTGTTCCTGGTGTCAGTGCTTAGCTCCAGTCCAAATACTGAGTAAAACCAACCAAGATGAAGATCATTACTGGAATGTAATCTTCTATGTATATTTTAATACAAGCAATCACTGTTGCACAGAGTCACACAACAGAAATAAGTGGATGTGCTTACAAGAATTCTAGTTACCTTCAGGTCATAGAGCCATTTTTGCAATCCCATGATCCTGCTCCTTCGACTTCTTAGGAAATCCAACTCTTCAAATAAGGAACAAAACTTTCTCTTACCAATTCACCTATTCACGCATCTATCTTGCTAACCATACTGAGCACTCTGCTCCACCACTTATGTTTCTTAACTTCACAATGAAGGAAATTTACTTAACAGATTAGGAAAAGAGCAAAGGAAATGGAAGTAAGGTAAAAGGATGTATTAGAAGAGTGCAGGAGAATCAACTCATCTAATATTCACAATATAAAGGAATGCAAAGTTACCTCCCCATTTACTCATGACTCTCAAAAGGTCTTCCTATGAAGATAATCAGGAAGACCTTTACTTTGAAATGTCATTGAATTCAGTGGAAATAAGCACATACGTAAAGTGGTTAGTAAGTAACTTTCATAGTTAATACTGGTAGTTGCTAACATTAGTTCACTTCAGTGAACAAGCAATTGCAACCCTAACTGTTTTCTGTGACAATCTATGAGAAAATCAGACTGCCAGAGCTGAAATGTAATCTCTTGTCTACATACGAATATTTATTCCCAAATAAATGGCTTTGTGGTGGTCAGATTTTACGGTGAATAAATATTAACTGAAAAAAAGTGCACTACCTACAAAATTTTACATAGTACAGAAGGTTCAAGAGCCCAGCCTAGCTCTGTGCTTGGCTTTAATTAAATGAGCAGACCACACTGAGTTCAATGAAGACATTCTTGTGAGCAGAAAAGGAAATCCTATTATAACAGTTTTTTTGAGCTTTTCTAGGTCTCAAAAAGGATCTTATTCAGAAAATTTCTGAGGAAAAAACTGCAAACTGATTTCTATTTTTTGTTTAATAATAAGATACAATTCAATGCACAAGAAAAGTCTGATCACACAAAAGGTGATGAAAAATAAGCTACATATCACATGAAATCCATTAAGAAAAAAATACAGGACAATATCTTCCAATTTGTACTGTAATATATGTACAAGTATATTCTATTACTGCTTTAAACTATCAGATATAAATATATTAGATATTCTTACAGATATGTGTACTATCTTTATTTGTAACATAACAAGAACATGCTAATTCTTGTGATATAGGTTCTTTCTTTTAATATAGAAGTATACTTTTTAGGATTTCTACATGATACAGCAATATAAATTGTAGTGATTTCAACTATATTCAATGCACATTCTATTTAGAGTCCACAATTTTTTCTTTATATTTTTCTAATATTTACCTATCTCTAAGTTATTTCATTTTGACAGCAATATAATACAACACTCATTGTTCTAGTTCATGCCAACTGTTCCCTTTAATTTATGAATGAGACCCATTTTCTACATTCAATGTACTTCAACTGTTCATCAATAATTCAACAGGTCTACTGTAATTTTTCTTCAGAGATCAATATAAATGTAAAAGGTATTTTGCTTTATTTTTGCTTTGTAATGAAAGCTGTTTCATGATAAATGCATTTTTACAGAGTAGTCTGTTAACGGAACTGACTTCAGGATGCTCTAAGCTTTCAATGCAGCAAACTGTAAAAATAAAATAATAATAAAAAATATTTGAAGGAGATGCATTTCAAAGGGGCAGCTACTTTCATGTTTACCATTTGGCAATTCCTCATTTTATTTCCAAGCCAACTAGCTGATCATGTTTCATTCCAGACAGAATTTTGGACTAGTTCTTGAAAGGGGTGAATTCTAGAGTCACAGATCACTGTCTGTCTACAGCCTTTATAAGTGTGACATCATAGCCTGATTTTCAATTTATTAGGGTCAACTAAAACTACACTATATTAGAAACTATTTTTTCTCAATATTGTCAATTCGAGGCCTTCAGAAACTACAGAAATTGAACTTAAATTCCAGAAAATTTAAGCTTGAAATACACTACAGACAGGTTTTTTCCTACTTACATATAATGTTGTTGTTCCTGTCTTGAGCACTGTGATGAGTCCAGGAAGAATGGCTTTCTCTCAATATAGAGATTGGGAGTGTGTTTTGAGTTTTGAATTATCTACTGTGCCCACAAAGAGGTGTCTTCAAGGCATGCATACACAATGGTAACAGCAGGGTGACCTCAGAAGAAAAAACCCATAGAATTTACACCAAATTGAATTTTGATAAGACTTCAGTCTCATACTGCCACATAGTTTAGTACAATTATTATATAAAACTCTGCAGTCTTAGATTGTATTTGCAAACTCTGGAAAGGTCAGGCAGTATATCCTGCTTTATCATACTTTTATCCCTTCTTGTTTACCTTTTCACTTTTGCAGCTTTTGAAGTAGAACAGAAAATTTGCTGTTTTGATTTGTAGTATTTTTAAGAAACTGTCTTTACTTATTTTCTAATATTGTACCCAAAGATTATAGTTACTGCAAATTAAGCAAGTCTACTCTTACTCAAAGCAGTTAAAAAAGGATAAACTACGCTTCTAAAGAAGGTGAAGGGGGAGAAATCAGATTTCTCCTGATGTTTTTGGGAACTGACTTTTCTTAAACAGTTTCACAGAACTCTTTGATTGTTTGATTATACTCTGTGCCAAAGGTGGATTGTTGTAGAAATATTTTGCACTGGTTTGCCAAAAGTGTTAAATAGGACATATTTAGCTTTTTTATTTTTTATTTTCGTATCATTTCTTTCCTTTACTTTTAACATGGATACAAGTAAGATATTCCAGACTTAAGTGCGCTCTGTAAGAATGAAAAGGGACATCGCCGAACAGAGCAGAAACACATTGAATTATTATTTTTTTATCTATTAAAATAGGTGGTCAATACACCAGTTCTGTTTGTACTTTCTTTTTTACAACTTCCAAAGTCAGAATTCCTGCATATACAGTTGATGTAATAGTAAACTCTTGCAGTTTATCTGTAAAAATTACCATTTATACTTAATGTAAAGTCTTCCAAATTCTAGTTATTCTAAAACTTTTTTATAAAATTGAATCATTCAGATATTCTGTAGGTATGGTTAATATTATCTGATGCACATAATGGAAAATATATTTTCATGTCACTGGAGAAAAACAAAATCCACTTAATTTAGAAAAGATGACATTGAATGGAGAAGCTTTCCTTTGAGCTTTAAAAAAAGCACAAATGCTATGGAGTAGTTCCATGAAAGAAGAGTCAAAAAGATAAAACCAGGACACATGTAAAAGTGTTTTGGAAGAAAGCAATTGGATGTGTCTATGAGAATTTCTAATGGGATGTTTATGTAGAAAGCCCTCAAAAACCGTCAAAACAATTACATATTTACTGTAACGAATGAAAGTGAGGAAGTTCCAAAAGCAGTCTTAGCTTACTGCAGGGTAATTACAAACAGCATTTAATTTAAAATTTCAAGCTTATTCCTAAAATTTACTTTAAGAAAGCCACAGACATACAAAAATTGTTATGTACATAACAATACATCTTTATAGTGAAAAATCCCTTCACAAAACCAAAGTGAGATTTTTGAGTGTATAATAGTTAAATCAATAATTTACAATGTATCTAAATTCATCATCAGTTTCTTCTTTGTTTCACTGTAACTGAATAATGCTGAATTGGCTGATTTACTCATATTTGGGTACCACAAGAAGAGTGAAGCTGTGATGATGAATCTGCAGATGCAACTCTGAATTCTGAGCTGTTTTTTGGTAGATTGGGCAGTAAAAAATAGTAAAGAGAATATGTTGAGAAAGCCACAAACAAACTTTAAAGAATAAAAAGCTTTCTCTAGCCCTTTACTCTTCTGCTTTTCATGCTCATAGCTTTATATGCTTCAGATAACTCACTAGATAAACAAACACAGTCACTTTGCAAATGCCTATTGCATTCCATTCAAAAATGCAGCTTTTCCTGTGACATCACCCGAGAAGCACTGGAGAACAGATGCAAAAGATCCTATGGTACTTTTAAGCAGTGGACCTTCGAGTATCCTTGACACAAATAAGATAAGCACTAATGACTTAACCTGGTTGTGATTTTAATTTTTTATTTAATATACTTTGCCTGAACTTTTGTAACAAGAATGACACCTGCTACATAAAACTATTAGTAATTACTCTACTGTATGCAATAAATACACTCTTCTTAGGAGCAGTTGCTTAATGATAGGAATGGAGTAGAAGAGGGAATAAATCTTAGAAAAAATTTTCCTGGATTTTTCCAACAACTCCTTTCAGATGTTTTTCTAAGAAACCAAGGAAATGCTTTGACATTAAGGATCAGCTTCAGCTGTGATTTCTATACACTGATAGCAAAATGTAACTACTGTACTTCTGTTCAGTCTTGACTCAGTGTTGATGTGAATCCTTGGAGAATGTAAGCTTTGATTCTGACATGTGCAATCACTTTACAGTAATTTTTGCAGAAATATGCAAAGAATTGCTTTTGCAGAAACAAAACAAAGCAAGAAATCTACATTACTAAAAAGAGCTTATAAGGCCAAACAAAAAAGAACTTGAATCCAGTATTCTGAACTCCTACAAGCAGACAAATATATAAATATATATATACATGTCTGTGTGATCTTCAAGAAAAATACACAAAACCACAAATATACATGCATTCTGAAAATCAACAGATGCCAGACAGTCCTTAGGTTGTATGAACTGTAAAATCTGTCTGAAAATGAACATCTGGAACACTTAAATCTTCAATCCAGAGTCCATCTTCTAGCACTAGACTCCTTGGGGATTATAATGAAGGACTGACTCCAGAAACATCTGCCCTTGTCTCCTAATGGATTTATTCTCTTAGATAAATTCAGGCAACACACCAGCTTGTTCAAGCCATGATGTTAATGCTTACAGTTGCTAGAATGCTACACTTACCTTAGTCCAGCATCACAAGTCCACTGTTAATATACAATTACTCAGAAATTTATGATTACGTATGAAAGCTCGATTTGGATATTAGTCATTTTGATAGTCTTTAAATGTTTAAGAGTCTCCCTAAATTCAGAGATTGTGTCAACCTTTTAGCTTTACACTGTTTGTTTGTTTGTTTGTTTTTACCTTCTACCTGTGCAAGATAGTATTTCTTTAAAAAAACACACAGAAAACCCACAAATATGTATGCTTTACAACCATTTGATCTATCTGAATCATAGTTCTCTCTCTAAAACATGCATGTATATCCTGCAGTGACTGTGTAGGTTCTTTACCTCCTTAATGTTCACTTGGCAAGTAGCCCAAGCCTCTGCTTTAAATTTCCCACTTGGTAGTACTAGTATGGCACTTGAAGAGTAATTAGTTGTAAGAAAGGGAATTTGAATTGTCTGCTGAGAAGGGAAAAAATGTGCATGCCTAATAAAGATTTTTCCTTGAGTACCTGCAGCACCATTTATTTATTTTTGCTTAGAATGCACCACCCTTTAAACAGACTTGTGACCATTTTTAAAAACACTTTCCAGAAAAACTGAGTGAAAGAAAACAGGTTTGGTTTGAAGATCATGCTATCTAGTCAGTCTTTTACATTACAGCAGCACTTACCACTTATTTTTGACACAAATTTTGCTTTTTTTTTTTGTAAACAGTTCCCTCATAATGGCCTTTTTAATTTTATTTCTCACATTGCTCTCTTATGGACACCTAAGATGTAATCTTCTAGGAAGACAAATCATGAAGAAGTCTGAGCAAGCAGAATATTATACCTAAATTACACATGTAACTTTCTGTGAAGCTTACACTGTCCATGAAACTTTACATTATGATACTGTCTGTGAGACAGGCATATCTCCATTGGTTCCAATGACCTTGGAAACTCTTTTTGAACAATTCATTACATATATATGGTTATGCAAAATAAGTTACAGAAATGAAGTTTTCTCTACTCCAGAAATAAGCAGTTCCCCAGCCCTAAGAAAGTGCAAAGTGCTGCTCCCGATACTGCCTCTGCCTTCTGTGCAAAGACAGAAATGCAGAGAAGTTTGAGGACGAGGGGATTTGATTTCTTTTTTAATGTCTGCCTCCTTCCAGCAAGTCCATCTGTTGTAGCACTATAATTCTGGAAACAGGATGTGTGTGTGACCAACGGGAGACAATTACTGCAGAAGTGTTTGTTGATTCAGCGCTATAAAGGGTAGGCCAATCACTACAGTATGAATAGAAAAGAATTCCAGCTGAGAAGCTGCATATAGATTAACACAAAATACATATATATATAAATAAGAATGGGGAAAACCAGAAAGGAGTAATAGTATGGAAAAGAATTAAGTAGGCATGAAGACTGAAGCAGAGAAAAAAGCTGGCATATTTGGGACTGTTAACCAAAGAGTTTACTAGCTTCTATTTTCATAAATCCTGTTCTCCAGCTTTGCACCTTGACAGAGAGAGATGGAATTAAATAGATACAGAACTGGTCTGAGCTGCTTTTGGAAGAAAATTCCAGTTGCTTTGAGCATTCCACTCTTGGGGCATATGGAGGCAGTTGCTTTTTCCAAAAGTCCCTGTTCTTCACAGACAAATGGGTGCTAGTTCATGTGGACTGACCAAAGTCTCAGGGAGGTTCTCAGATCACAGGCTAAAAATGAAACTTCTCTCACTCATTCAAATTCATGTAAAATGTCAGCACCACGACCACTTCTTTT
>NW_010158149.1:39832-41545 GCF_000695765.1 Mesitornis unicolor
AATGAACTGGTTTGATACAATAGTATATCAGGCCTCAATAACATTTGTACATAATTAATTCAAAATCCTATATAAAATATGCTAACATATAACATTCATAATTTTGATTATCATAAATTAAGAGACAAAAGTTAATGTTATAAAAATTATAAAAAATTACAAGAGAATTAAGCTGAACACTGTGAGATACCATAATGAAAAGCATTTTACCTCTATGGTCAGTTTACTAGTTTGAAGTCTCTGATCAGCCAAATGTAGATGAGTTGTTAGTTTTTCATTGGTTTCTTTAAATTCCTTGACAGAAGACACTGCTGTCCTTTTAGCATTCTGTAAAACAGCTATATGATGCTGCAATGACTTAATTCTTTTCTGCAGTGAAGTAACAATGTAGCTTGGTTTCTGGACAATGGTATTTCTCCCTTTTGCTCTGTTAACTAAAAATAAAATGGCATGTTACTAAACTGACAGATCATAATAAATAAGAATATTTCTGATTTTTCTTTGGCCATTCAAAACACTGCTCTAGCCAATAAAATATTTCTCAGTAACCAAACTGGTAAATTCATTCTGTTAACCTGTAAGAGCTCTATGTTACTCTTTTTCTGAAGTGTCAACACTGCACACTCAGTAAGGACTTGGAAGTTAAATGTGGGTCAAGTTTCTGATTGGTATTATCAGAAATAAAGGCTTCAGTGTCTTGTTAAGAGATTTTCTTTAAGCTCCAAGCCAAAATACAGTTAATTTTGTTTCATTGTCTGAGTTGGCTACAAGGGTCAAACAAGAAGAAAATGTAGTGAAAAGCCTTATTTTAGTCAGTAGATTCAAAAGGTGAGACTCACTAAAAATAGAGTATATTTTAACTGTGCAAATAGATGTTGTTTGGCAGTCACTTTACACAACAATTTCACTTTAAAATAATGAGCTAAATCTATTAAAATAAACTCATGGAAATTTAAACAAGCAAATACTGCAACAACATATAAATGGGCTTGTGTAATAGAGAATGTAATACAGGAATGCTTTGTCAATCTTACTTATGAAGTTGTCCAAAACATCTAATATTCCTACCTTTGCTTAGAATTGATGGATAATATGTTACGATACAGCAGGTATTCCTCCTCTTGGGATGTAACTTTTCTAGGTCCTTATTCTGTGAATGGCCCTAAATAAACATAAACACAAAGCTAGCAACATCCCATTATGGCACATCAACCACAATACTCCCAAGTTTTCCAGTTTGAATGGGAACAACGAAAATTACTTCAACTAATACACAAAATTCTAATGAATTTTAATTTGACAGTTTTACAACATCAGCGATTGAAGAGTACAAATTTCTGTCTTTCCTATCAAATGCAGAAGAAATAATGAACTGTTACAGGTAAATCACAGTCTTATTAGTTCAAAAAGAGGAAGATCACAATAGACACTGAGCTGTAACTGGAAGATGCATGAATAGGTATGAACATACAAATACAACTCCTGTGTTTGTACAAGGTTTAACAAAAGTCAGCTGCAAGCCTTTTTAATATCTGATCTGAAAAATCAGCTATTTCCAGAGCTTATCAAATGCTCAGTGACAGAAGCAGAGGCTGAAGAAGAATGATGCTTGCAATATGCAACATGAAACTGGACAGATCATGGCTGACTCCAAAACTGAAGCACTATTTCCCTGGCTCTCAAATGCTCAGTGTATTTGAGGTGGGGGGCGGG
>NW_010158150.1:0-1373 GCF_000695765.1 Mesitornis unicolor
AGTTCTATTTAGCTCAAACCAGGACATACATCCAGGCCCTTGAGCAAAAACAATCCCACGAATGGCTTTGCCTTTGCTCGAGGCATGGGTAATCCAAACAGATTTCCCCAACATATTCTTAACATACACCACAGGAACTTGTTCCCTTCTACAGTATGTAAAAGTTCATATTGAGCAGGTCCAACTCAATTGACAGATACTGTGGTGTTGACTAACCAGGTAGCTTTTGCTAAATGGGTTGAAATAGAAACAGATATTACAAAAAACCATTATTAATAACAGTATCAATATAAAGGACACAGAGTCATACTCAGCCAATATAGTAGGGGAGTAGGCCTTGAGAGTTGAACAGCAGTTGAGTCTGAGTCCCTCTTGGGATGGCAGCCGTCCAAGAAGTAGGGCTGTCCTCAGCAAGCTCCCCAATGTATAGTGATCCTGGCATTTATGGTGTGGAAAAATTTTTGTTGTACAGCTTGTGGTCAAGCTGAGGTCAGCTTCCCTGAGTTTCTGCTTCCCTCAGCTTCTGCACCTGTTTAACTCAAGACCTTAAACACCACATACCAGTGCTGGCCAAAAACTAAAACAAAGTGTCTTATCACTTTGTTCTCATGAACTCAAGTATTGTAGTCTTTGTAGAAATGCAGCTTTCCTGAACAGAAAACTGATTCTAAGATTCTATCCCAGTAAACCAGGACAAAGTCAATTAATAATTCTGGTATACCCACATATGCATTTTTTTGGCAAATAAATGATCAGTCAGAATAACTTCATCAAACTCTCACAGATACACCTCCTGTTGAAACATATGGGAGTTGAATAGATGGATCAGAAGATAAAATACTGCCAAAAAGAGCGGGGATCTTTTGTAGGCCAGGAAAAGAAGAAAATATTTGCTGGCTAATGTAAAATGATTGATTTTTTTAAACAGCAGGCTTAGGGTTTTTTCCTTTACATAAAAAAATTCTTTACAATGAGAGTGGTAAGACACCGTAACAGGTTGCCCAGAGAAGTTGTGAATGGCCCATCATTGGAAGTGTTCAAAGTCAGGTTGTATGGGGCTTTGAGCAACTTGACCTAGTGAAAGATGCTCCTGTCTGTCCTGGTTTTGCTAGGACTGAATTGTAGAATTCCCTTTAATACTTCAGTCAGAGCTGAATTTCTATTTGGAGTTTTTGCCAGGATGAAATTATTTTCCATATGAAGCTGATAAAGTTTATTGTTTTCATTTTGCTGGCAGATATTTATATTTTTTAAGGTTCTGCCTGCACCTGTGGTTACAGTTTTGGGGTTTGTTTGTTTTATTTTGTTTTGTTTTTTTCTTCTCTCTGCACAAGAGAAGGGGGGGGGGGGGGAGCAAAGAGTCAGAACAACTC
>NW_010158150.1:1404-6464 GCF_000695765.1 Mesitornis unicolor
GGGATAAGCAACCCAGGACAGATGATCCAGGTCTGATCCAAGCTGACCAATAAAGATGTATTCTATCCCATAAACATCACACTCACTATAAATTGGGGAGCCTGCAGGTGATGACCCCTTTGCATTTCCTTTGCTATCCCTTCCTGCTTCTTTTTCAGCCCCTTTGATCCCTTCCCTTTGTGATGGCAGCCCGAATCGGTTCCTGAGGCTTACTCGTCCTGTTGCATTGTTGTTAGTATACGGCCAGTGGCTGCTGTTTGTGAGCTGATTATAAATTCAATTGCTTTATTACCATTGCTCCTATTTCTTGTTACAGTATGTTTGCTTTCTGTACTCTTAGATGATGGTCAGTTTAAATCATCCCTAAATAATAAATACTTTGCTGAGAAAAAAAAAAAAAATCAAATTCAGAATGTGATGATGGATTGTTGAGCATGTTGTATGTCTGTGCCCCGTCCATTCACACTCCAAAATAAGGTCATGAGTCTTGTGTGTAGCTAAGCTGTGGCTCCATTACAATTTAAGGTCTCAGATGCTACCTTTGTCCTATGCCTGGACACATGAGCTTACCTCTCTGCTTGCATTGTCACGAGCTCTTCTTCAGAGATCATGCATAAAATTTGTTCAGGCAGCTGAACAGATGGCAAACTAATCCTCAAAAACAAGGCTTTGTTTAGAACAGCCCCCTGAGCCAGTAAGAACCATGCTAGTGCAAGGGGAGGAATGGGCCTGGATGGCCTATCACAGGTGGTGTAGGATTAAGGCAACCCCAACACAGACAGGCATAGGTAGCTGTGACACTATGACCTAAGTGTGTTTGGGTTCCCCCACATTGGGGAGCTCCCAAATGTAGGCCGGACCTTCCTCTAAACATGGTCTTGGGGTCTGTAATATGCATGGTGAGAAGACCTAAGTCACGGAAGCAGCTTTGGATCCATGCTTAACTGATAAAATATTGCTCAAGCTGATAACACTGATAACTGCTCAAAACTGATAACACAGATAACACTGCTCAAGCTCAGCCAAATGTCTACCTTTTATTTGGATGAACAAATAAATAACATGTTTTGGCACAGTGAGTTCCAGGGAACTGAGCATAAAAAGATGATACCAGATTGGGTCAAACATATCACTTCTATTCCTGACGAAAGAGCTGATATCTCATAACATTTATCTTTTCTGTGAGGAAAGAGAAAACAAAGAGGATGATTTCACAGGCTTGGTGCCAAACTGTGAGTAGGGTTCTTGAAAACATGTAAGCTATTATTCAGTATTTTTGAGGCAAAACCAATGGAGAAGATTCTGAACTTCTATAGAGCATTCTCTCTGATACTTAACAGCACTCTGAATATTAGAATGTAAGAAAGAAGAAATGCTAAAGATGAGAAATGATACATATGAAAATTCTTTACCATCCAAACTCTGACCTTGTCTACACTTTCATATGATCTGAATTTTAAGGGGTAGATGATTCCACTGATGCCACTAATCTCATTTCCATGTTTTACAATTAAGCAGATGTGCAAGTGGTTTAGAATTAGGAAAAAATCATCAGTGCACATAGCTGAAAAACAAAAACACTGTTAAATACCTAAAATAAAAAATCCACTTCTTTTCTGCACTTTGGTCTTAACACAGTTGACCAGTTCCTTATAATTTAGATCTATGAAATTTTGTAATTGGTCTCTATAACAATACCATAAAGATGGCAGTTTTAACAACAAGCTGTGAATTATTTGTGTATTTTAATGGAAAAATGAGAAGTGTAAGATACAAGTCTGTGCTGATAAGAGCCAGTTAAACTTGTTTGTTTAATTGAGACTGCAAGTGTAACAAGTTTTAGAGTATCTTATTTGGACATTTATTATTTGTGACTTATGATGGATACAACACATATAGTTTGTATTATAAGAAGTCCACAACAAGAATAATCACAATACAAATAATAATAATATATAATAGGCAGTCAGGATTCTACTGCAGCATGCAGCAAATTCCTGTGAGAGGGACAGTTCAGGGAAAAGTGCTTTAGATGAAGCTTGTGATGATGAAGTGAGGGAACTGCTGAAGTCTTATGGTGCTATGGACTCTGTACTTGCTGTTAAAACTGTTGAGGTTACAGATATGTTGGTTTTGTCATGTAAATCATAGGATTACTGTATAGTCTTAAGGAAAAACTAAACATTAGAATGCTGCAGATTTGCAGAGCCTGGTGGTGATATTTTAAACTCTATTAACTATTAGCATGAAGTATGTTTTTCCTGAGAGAATCCAAGGAATAAGGACATATTTGTCTCTTCAGATTTTTGTTATCATCCATATGATTTCCTTGTATTTTTGATAGTAGTAGCTGCATGGACTAGTTTGAATGCCTGGGCAAAAACAGACTTCTGCCATACAAGATGCAAAAGAGAAGCAAAAAGAACTGTTGCCACTTGAATTGAGAAATTCCAAAGATGCAAGTAGATGTAAATTCAAGTTGATTCACTTGTGTTTTTTTCTGGTAGATATCTAATATAATTGTTTTTAAAATAGAATTGCAAGTAATATATTTTAATAACTCCTCTGGAAAATACAGCTTGAGAATAGGATTTTAATAACAGTTTCCAGATAAGTGTACTTCCTGAAGTACTTTCATTTTGCATAGGAATGAATATAACAAACAATGGAAGGATGCCGCTTGGAGGCATGTGTTTCAAGTCAACCTAATCATATAAAAAGGGATAATTAGGTAAGAATGCAAACTGTTAGCAGCATTCTTCAGTGACAAGTCCATGAGATTCTTATGGAGACCCTCCATGATCAAGAACAGCTATGTATGTAAAGTAATGGATGCAACATTTTCATTCTAATGCAGCTGCACTTTCAGGAGCCTAAAATAATTTGAGGGGAAAAAAAAAAAAGAAAAATCTTAAGGCAGACACTGTGGATGATGGGCAGTTCCAGAAATGTTGGGGCCTGGAGGTGTAATTTGTCTTAGGCTATCAAATCTCAGTTGCAATTAGACTCAAGAGCCTACTAACACTGACTTCTTAGGAGATCATGATGCTGGTGCTGTGTAGCAGTTTGAGTCAATTGTATCTGTGCCATGACTGTTCAAGTGGTAGATCTTGCTGCAGGAAGGCCTTTGACCAAGATCTCTCTCCCCACCTGACCTTGTCATCAGGGCTGTTTACTTTGGAGCAGCTCATGCCTATGAAAAGAGTTTGCCCCTTGACAGAAAGGAAGGGGGTTTTTTTATTATTATTTCTTTCCCTGAAAATAGCCTGGAACTTTCAAATTATTTTAAAAATAGTCTATTTATCCCTTTTAAAAAAAATGTGGTATGTGGAATTATGTAGATTTATGGCTTCCAAGTCAAGATTATGGCATATGAGCTATTAACTAAAATTGGCAAATTTTCTTGAAAAATGTTTGAAAAGCAGATAAATGATACAATAGGCAAAAGCCTGTATGCATGATAAAGCATTATGCATGATAAGGCTGAGATCTATACAGTTTCATAAATGATATAAATAAGGAGTATTAAACTTCTCCTGTTTAGGAATACGAGAAAAATGAAAATTGTGATCTGTTATGACTACTGACAAATGCATTAATAATCTAGCATTTATTAAATTAAATCATAGTTAATACTTTTGAAGAGGCACAAGACTGAACAAGAACATAGAAGTACATTCACAAACTTAGAGAATCATAAAATCATTTGGGTTGGAAAAGACCCTTAAGGTCATTGAGTACAACCATTAACCCATCACTGCCAACTCCATCACTAAACCGTGTCCCTAAGTGCCACATCTACACATCTTTTAAATACCTCCAGGGATGGTGACTCAACCACTTCCCTGGTGTCATGGTTTAAGCCCAGCGGGTAACTGAGCACCACATGGCTGCTCACTCACTCTTCTCTCCCCTGGTGGGATGAGTAGGAGAAAATACAGCAAAAGATTCATGGGTTGAGTCCAGGACAGGGAGGTATCACGCGCCAATTATGGTCATGGGCAAAAATCAGACTCAACTTAGGGGAAACAAAACAATTTAATTTGTTACCAATAAAATCAGAGAAGAATAATGAGAAATACAACCAGATCATAAAGTCAACACCCTTCCCTTCTGCCCAGGCTCAGCTTTGTTCCTGATTTCTCTACCTCCTCCCCCTGAGCAGCACAGGGGGATGGGGAATGAGGGTTGCGGTCAGTTCATCCCACAGAATCACAGAATCACAGAACGTTAGGGATTGGAAGGGACCTCGAAAGATCATCTAGTCCAATCCCCCTGCCGGAGCAGGAACACCTAGATGAGGTTGCACAGGAAGGCGTCCAGGCGGGTTTTGAATGTCTGCAGAGAAGGAGACTCCACAACCTCTCTGGGCAGCCTGTTCCAGTGCTCTGTCACCCTCACTGAGAAGAAGTTTCTTCTCAAATTTAAGTGGAACCTCCTGTGTTCCAGCTTGTGTCCGTTACCCCTTGTCCTATCATTGTTTGTCACCGAGAAGAGCCTGGCTCCATCCTCGTGACACTCACCCTTTAAATATTTATAAACATGAATGAGGTCTCCCCTCAGTCTCCTCTTCTGCAAACTAAAGAGACCCAGCTCCCTCAGCCGCTCCTCATAAGGGAGATGCTCCACTCCCTTGATCATCTTTGTAGCCCTACGCTGGACTCTCTCCAGCAGTTCCCTGTCCTTCTTGAACGGAGGGGCCCAGAATTGGACACAATATTCCAGATGCGGTCTCACCAGGGTTTCTGCCACTCCTTTCTCTTCAGGAGTAGGGAGGACTCCTCACACTCTTCCTCTGCTTCCATGTGGTGACCCTCCCACGGGAAACAGTCCTCCACAAACTTCTCCTTGAATCTTCCCACAGCTGCAGTTTCCTCACAAACTGCTCCAGTGTGAGCTTCCCATCCGCAGGGTGCAGTCCTTCCCACAGACTGTTCCAGAGCAAACTTCCCATGGAGTCAAGGCTTCTTTGGGTGCAGCCACCTTCTCATGTGGATCTCTGCTCCAACCATTGAATCTCTATGGGCTGCAGGCAGGGTTGCAGTGGAACTGTTACAAGG
>NW_010158150.1:6495-9477 GCF_000695765.1 Mesitornis unicolor
TGTTTTCTTTATAATTGGAGTCAACTTAGTAATTGGAGCCAAAACATCTTGGCACACTGCTACATCCTAGTACATTTTGAAGGACTGCAAAGAGACTAGGAGACACAGGCTAATAAGGGAAACTAAGGAATTAAGGAATAAATAAAGAAAAAATGAATGCAGACTGCATTGTATGTAAGATTACAGACTGATGGACATTACCAAGATCAAACATGGGAGCTGAACTACAAGTGAGGAGAAGAGGAAAAAAGATGGGGGGGGAGAAGTCAGATGTGTTCATTTAACCTTTTACAGGAAATGCAGAGTCATGGGTTGGTGAATCTGTATCCTGGATTACAGCTCCAAATTTTTGATAGCTTCCAGGATTTGTAGTAGGGTACTGACTAAATGCTTAACCACTTCACTGATAACATGCATTATGATATTAAAAGTTCTGATAAGAATTTCAAACAGTTCTTGATGTGGTACTAACAGATTCTTTTACTCTTCCAGCTTGTGCTGGTTTTAGCTGGGATAGAGTTAATTTTCTTCATTGCAGCTAGTATGAGACTATGTTTTGGATTTGTGCTGAGAATAATATAACACGCCAATGTTTTAGTTGTTGCCAAGCAATGTTTAGATTAAGCCAAAGACTTTCTTCAGTTTTGCTGGGAACCCCTTTGTCACCAAAAAATGGGATGAAAAGAACTTATCGACACCAATGTGATGCAGATAAGCAGACACTTCTACTTGAAGAAGTAGCCAACCAGTCTCTTCCAGCTGCCCAAGTACTGCGTCAGAACTCCAAGAGCAATATGCTGTCATTCATGAACAAACAGCTGAAATTCCTTGTTTAAATCAGGTAGGCCCAAGGCCGGTGCCGTCATCAGGGCTTTCTTTAAATCCTTGTAAGTTTTTCTTTGTTCAGATCCTCACAGAAAAGGTGGTCCCTTTAAGGCTTCATATAAAGGTTTAGCCATCAGTCTATAGTTCATAATCCACAGTCTACACCACCCACTCATACCAAGAAAAGCTCTTAACTCTCGAACATTCTTTGGTTCTGCAATCTGGCAAATGGCCTCCTTTAGACCTATTCCCAATTCTCTTTGTCCTTTTGATATTTCAAAGTCCAAATAGAAAATAGTTCGTTTGGCAACTTGAGCCTTGTTTTTGGACACTTTATATCTGTTTTGTCCCAAGAAGTTTAGAAATTCTATGGTTACTTGAATGCAGCTGTCAATTGTCTTAGTGGCAATTAGGATATCATCCACATATTGCAGGACAAGGACTTTGTCTTCCCACTTTGTCGTCTCCTTCCATCCTTCTATTTCCTTTACTAGCTGATTTCCAAATATTGGATACTGGACATTCTGGCATATACATATAGGCTTTCCACTTTACCTGGTTATAATAAAACATCTTGGCACACTGTTACATCCTAGTACATTTTGAATGACTGCAGATAGACTAGGAGACACTGGTTGATAAGGGAAACCAAGGAATTAAGGAATAAATAAATAAAGTTTCAGCTTGAACTGAAATTGTCCAGAGATGTCAGAAACCTCAAGAAAGGATTCTTCAGATATATTAACAACAAGCAGAAACAGGAGGAGAATATTGGCCCGCTATTGAACAGGAGAGGTGAACTAGTCCCCAACAACGCTGAAAAGGCAGAGGTCCTCAGCACCTTCTTCACCTCTGTCTTTACCAGCGCTGCTGGGTCCCAGGCCACGGAAACAACTATCCATATTGAAGCAGATGCAGACACACCATCAGTGAAGGAAGAGCTGGCGTGTCAACTATTACAGGAGCTTGACCCATATAAATCGATGGGCCCAGATGCCATCCACCTGAGGGTGCTAAGAGAGCTGGCTGATGTCGTTGCGAGGCCGCTCTCCATAATCTTTGAGAAGTCATGGAGATCGGGAGACATGCCCAAAGACTGGAAAAAGGCTAATGTCACCCCTATATACAAGAAGGGTTCCAAGGAGGACCCAGGTAATTATAGGCCCATTAGCCTCACGTCGATCCCTGGGAAGATTATGGAGCAAATCCTCCTGAGTAATATTACCAGTAAACTGGAGCATGTATTAAAGAATACCGACTTAAACCTCTTACGAGTCTTTAAGCTTTGTTTTAGGTCAACTCTCTGGAAATCTCAGCCATTAGGAAGAATTGCTGTTGTTTGTTGCTATTGTTACCTAACACTAATTGTTGTCAAGTATTAAGCTTGTTATTGTGGGAAAAGCTACTGTCATTTGCTCTGGCACTAATTTTGTTGAGCAAAACTGATAAGCATAGTATTGGTGATTGGAACTGTTCAATAAACACTTTGATTAGGAACCTTGTGGCTTGTCTCACCGTTGTTCAACCCATTGAGGTTTTGTGGATCTGAGTCCCTTGTCTCCCTTCTATGAGCAGGACGTGACACCTTCCTCTGAAGGTAACCTTATCTCTACAGTACTCTAAGGATTTTGCAGTCTGTTATACATCAAAAAATTACCTGCTGTCCCATCTTCACCATTGATTTATGTTCAGTCAGCTTCTTCATCTACTCAGGGGGACAATAGGGGCTTTTTAGCCCCAGCTTTTATAGGATCTTCCCCAATTGCAGAACCCAACAGCATTCCCACTAAGACTTTTAGGCTATCTGGAAAAATGTGGTGGGTTGATCCATCTGCTTCCTCTTCCCTACTCCAGCAGGATAGGGAAGAGACTTTGAAGGGTAAAAGCAAGAAAACTCATGGATTGAGATAAAGACAGTTTAATACATAAACCAAAGCTATGCAGACAAAGTAAAATAAGGAATTTATTCACTACTTCCCATCAGCAGGCAGGGCCTCAGCACACCAACAGTTACTTGGAAAGACAAATGCCATAAACACAAACATGTCTCCCCTCCCCCCTCATTCTTTCCCTGAGCTTTTAGTGCTGAGCACAATGTCATATGGTGTGGTGGGTTTGATCCTGTCTGGATGCCAGGTGCCCACCAAGCTGCTCTAT
>NW_010158151.1:0-2430 GCF_000695765.1 Mesitornis unicolor
CAGGGCATACATGCAGGTGGTGATGACTATTAGACAGTCTTGTCATTTATGTTAATGTCACGAAGTCTGTTAATTCACACCTGCATGGGTAGAGGTAATGGCTCCTTTGTTTGGGGCGGAAAGAAATGGGGGACTGGGACCATGAGGCCTCCGCCTCATTTCACACTCCTCCAGGCATCCAGTTAACACCAGATATGGATCCAGTGATGGTTGCCAACTCGCCCAGTGCTTGCCACCTCCCCAGTGCTTGGTTTCATGCTTCCAGGCATTGCAGCTACCTGGTGAACGTGCCTGGGACTTTGAGACATTTTTCTCTCTCTCTACATAATAACATTATTAATCTCATAAATAATACACCATAGCTGTTGCTTCTTTGTCTCCTGGTATTTTTGCATACTACTAAAATGTAGTTAAGGTAAAACAGTTTGTATCATCTGAAGATGTGATCCATTTCAAAGAAAGGCAATTTGGCTTGAATGAAAACTCCAGGCTTAAACTTTGAAGTGTGTTGGGAATGCACTTTCACGCTTGCCATCCTGCTAGAATTTTTAAAGTACACCTCATACTTTGAAAATTAGATTACATATATTCTGCTATCAACCATTTTGTCAGGCTTTCTAAGACTAAAAACTTGGATGAATTTGCAATAGTTGGCAATAACAGTGTTACATTTTTTTCATTCTTTCTTAGCCAAAAACTAAAAATGACTAGCTTTAAGGTTGTATGTTTTAACCATAATAAATTATATGTATTTGTGAGCTTAGAATGAAATGTCTTCTGTATTCATTTATATAAATAATAAAAAACTATATTAATTATTAATATGACACTATAGATATCTACACATATGTTTTTACATAAGTAATCTGTGGAAATATCCTAATATTATTAGGTGTTTGGTTTTTTTTCTATTAGAATTGTGTGCTAACTGTGAAGACTAATGTAAAAATTACATTAACTGAGTTCAGTTCTTCAAATGGAAATCTATTCTAGCATAATAAGGTAGGTGAAGTAGCCTTATATGAACTAAAATGTTCAGTGAACTGAAATTCCTCTTGCAAAGGAATGAGACTGTTGATGCCATCTGATTTTTCTAAGGTACAGCTGTGCTTTTAGTTCCAGAAGAACTGTTTTGCAAAAAAGCCCAAATACTTATGGCAATATAAGAAATAGGGTCAAATCTCTAACAAACTACAGAAGTGCATTGAATATTCTTTAAGTTATTCTAATCAAGTAGTTGAATTACTCTAAACAGGTGTTACATACAGATTATGCTTAAAGAAGCTAAATAGGGATTGTAGCACATGGTAAAGATTTAGTAAATACTTTTCTAGTCCAAAATCAATGCCATCGACTTTCATTAAAGCAGCAAGCTAAAAACAATGAAGTAGTTTCTAATTTTCAGGATCCTGCTGGAGTCTTTTCTATCTCTTCCTTTTTCCAGTTAAGAGCATCATTAAATGGTAAGAGCAAACAGCATATTGAGAGGCCAAGTGTTTTATTAATTCATCATCAGAATTATCTCAGCACATTAATATTAATAGCCTCAAATTGGATTTCATTTAGGAGGTGAAATAAATATGCTGATAGTAAAAGCCTACATAGCCAATGAATCTTTTGAAATGGCACTTATACAGGGCAATACTCAAGACAGATTTGATAAGTCATGCTGATTTCCTTTAGCATAGGGGCACCTTCCAGGTAAAATTTCGTTCTGGTTTGTAGCTTACTGAAATTTTAACTTCTGTAAGAGGCTTGCTTTATCTTTTGAAGCTTGTTACTTAAATGACTGAGACAAATGTGGACATGTACCTGTCTATTTATCTGATGCTTTTTTTGTTCCCTTTGTTGACTGTAGTAGACAGTCACCCCTAAATGCCCTATGCTTTTATTTTTATAAGTGTGTGACTATATGCCTATTATTTTGTGTTTATATCTGCTTTGACTCACATCTAGTGTATGGGGATTTTTGTCTTTTTGATTATTAAATTCTTTAGACCCACAGTCATAAACTTTGTGTGTGTTTGCAGGAAGAAGCTATTCTTTAATAAGTGCCGAAGAACATAAAATGTCCACCAGTTGCAAGGATACCACATGACCCAAGGAGGACATGAGGAGAAGAGCAGAAATGAAGCTGTGGCTGTGCATGGACTTGGGTAAAGGCATCATAAACATTTCCTTATCTGGCGAGTCAGTGTAGCTCAGGCCTTCCCTCTCCCATCTCTCCTCCAGTAAACCAGGCTGTCTCTATGCCTTCCTGTTACCAATGCTAATCCATTGGCTAATGCAAATGATCCTCAGCTAAACCAGAAAAATGGCCACTCAGGAGGAAAATGCTCTCTCTTTTTTAAAAAACTTTTAAAAATTTTAAATAAGTTGCCACAGCTGCATTCTGGCATCTTACCTAATGCAGCCTTTTTTGCAGGAATG
>NW_010158151.1:2461-7430 GCF_000695765.1 Mesitornis unicolor
TCAGCCAGATTTAGGTGATACAAGCAAGTCCACAGCCACATTCACCACTCAATTATTTCCTGCTGTTTGTGACTTCAAGGACACACATTGTTGAGGACCATTGTCACATGGAGATGACCAAAACGGAGCACCATTCAGTCATTCAAGGAGCCTGCCCTGGGAGCCCAAAGCAGCCAGAAGGCTGCCAAGAATGCTTTTTATTGCTAGCAGGCAGACACAGATTAGTCAGGTGTAGGCACAGCATATGCCTAGAGGTCTAGTTACTGGAGCTGCTGGATATTGAAATACTAGTTTATTTTTTCTATTCTGCCCTGCTTCTCAAGAGAAACCTTAAAATAAAATTGCGCCATGAAAAAATGTAATGCTGGACAGAAAACTGAAGTCATGTTCTGAGCCAAAGTAAAGGGTCCATTCAATGCAGCGAACTCCCCAATTTGTAACCAGCATTTGGAGAGTGTACAGTACCCTGCAGAAATGTGGGAGAACTTGAGTATGGAACTTGGTAATGTATCCATCCACGGATGGATATCTCTTTCTGTATGGAGGATAGGGACAGGAAGTATCTTCTTATCCACCATGGAGCTCATGGGAGAACAGGTGAGGAACACAGGCAGGGCAGTAACCAGCTACTCCTTCCCACAGCCACAGTGTAACAGGATTGTGACACCAAGTGAAAATGTTAAGGCTTGGGCTTGCCTTTGCCTTGGCAAGTCAAGCAACTAAAGCAAACTGGAGAATGTGGCTCAATTCATGTGTTTCTACCTGGACTCTTTCAGTTCTTTGTGGTAGTTCGGCTTCATAAATATGTAAACAGAAAAAATATGTTGCAAATATGTTTTTATATTGTTCAAATGCATTTCATTTAAAGTGTTCAGAGGAAGAAACCAACAGTGATCAGAAGAGAGCAAAACTATCAACATACTTTGACTTCTTCCAGGCAAACAATGGTAAACTTGCTTTGAATAGAAGTATTGTGATTATAAGAAATGTAATTGTGCCTTCGCATTGCAATGTCCTTTAGTATAATGGACATGCATGAGGACTGAGGTGTAATTGGATGGATTTTGGCATTGCTGAGCAATGGAGAGGCAGCTCTGGCAGTTACAAAGTGCCCATGACAAGGTATGGCTGCCTAGCCACCTTTTAGCTACACTAACAGAAATAATAGCTTCAGAAAGAATTTGGCCTCTAGTTGTAAGAGACTGAGTTACTTCCATAGCCATGAATCAGCCTCCTGTGGCTGAAGGTACTGGCTGCCCCTCCAAACAAATGGGAGAGGAGCATGAAGATTTGCTAGTGCTTGAAGCACAGCTGCTAGTAAGAAACAGAGTATGCATTTTGAGTTGCCCTGAAGTCTGAATCTCTCGTTTCAAACAGGCCAGCTTTACATGTTGTAGAAGCTTTCTGTTGGGAGCTTAGTTCAACAGCCTGCTACAGCCTACATGAGAAAAGGGAACAGTTGTTTCCATGCATGATAAAATCCACGTTAAACAAGAATGAAAAGGCTTCTGTGAGGGACATTTCCCCCCACTCTATTTTGCTACCAGAAATGTACAAGGAGATTACTCTTGTGGTTGTGGCTGTGGACTGAGAATTACAACATGATTTCCTGGCACTGCCACAGATCTGTTGTCTGTTCACATATTTGTCCATGTTTTGGATCCCAACTGACCGCACAGAATGATTCTTTCTTTAATGCAACCACAATGAAGATGCTATCTTTAATGTTTGAGAGGAGCTTAGAGTCCCTGGTGAACCAAGCCGTGCAGGGCCCTTGAAATGTTGAGATTACATAAGTTTTATGTAAGTCCTCCCTGTCACCTCAAAATATCTGGGCTCTTCCCTACCACTGAACAAGACTTGCAGCCTACGGACTTTCAGAAGTGATAATGAATTTGTGGATTAGAAGCATTTATCTGCCAGTCTGTGTTGGTGCAATCCTCAAACATTGTTCTCAAGCTAGCGTTCCTGAAATTTATTATGAACTAAAAGAAGTTCCTAACAGTCTGCCACTATTACTGCAGAAAGAATGTACAACAGGGACTGCCATTTAGGCCACCATTTGGAATGGCATTTAGGAGCTGCTGCCTGGAGTTGACGTTCAGAATAATGAGGCTGACATTCAGAGGACCCACCCAGCACGCAGAGGCAGAAGTGCTCTAATTGTTACTGCTTTCTTTCAGACATCCCCCCAATCTATCTCCTCCTGGCTTTCCCCCCAAATAAATTACTCTAATTGTAGCAAAAGTCTGGAATGGAGAAGAGTTATTCTGTTTAGTTTGTGAACTGGTATTTTCAAGTTTCCTTAATGACTAATATAATGGAAAGGTTATTATAAAAATATGCTGGGTTCAGAGTATATGACATCTCTCTTAGGACCCAGTTTAGTATCTGCCATAGTTCAGCCAAACCAAACACAGCATGTTTGAGTTGCTTCTTACTTTTTGGTGGCTGTTTCCCATAGCACAACAGGGAACCATATACCCAGTAAGACTGTATTGACAGTCTTCCTTGCTGCTGGTCAGAGCAATAGCAAAACATTCATATGTCACACTAAGAAAATCAAAAGGCTCTTTTTGGTCTGTTCATCGCTCCTCTCCTGAGGCACACAGAATGTGACTAGTTATTTTTGAAGCCATACATGCCATTGGCTACATTTTGTCCTCTCTTCTGTCATGTGAGCTCTTCTGTTGTATAGCGAATTTCTTCTCACTTCCATTCCTTATTTCTTCACTGTGGTGCTGCAATAACTACACAGTTACAAGGCAAATCCTTGATAGTGTTTATGCAAAAGCTGATACTGCTGGGAAATTTCTCATGGCTGCCATTTTTCATCCTTAGGCAAACAGCTTTACTTGCACCCTTAATGCAAAATAGTAAGTTTCTGTCTCTCCTCATTCTTCCCAAAAAGTTGTGCATCTTTTCCACATTTTTTTAAATTGAAAATTCAGTGCCTATTACCAGAGAAGATTTTATGAACAACAAGAACATTAATCAGATTATAGCTTCATAAATACTAAGCAAAATAAACCTGATTGACAGGGGAAGTGATTCTCATTCATATAATTTAGAAGATCTTTGAACTATGTTTGCCTGCCTGAACATCTATTTAACCTGAAGAGTAAAGATAGAGGTTTCCCTCTGACACATCCAAAATTTAATACCCAAGTAGTGGCCTTCCACCTAAGATGGATGTTGACATTTCTCTTCAAAATAAGAGTCCTTGCCTAGTTTACTGATGCTGGTGTAGACAGGCTAAACTTCACCGTAAACACCTTTTACATTGAGGGGCAAGACCCTGAATTTCACACATTGGTCAACACTTGGTAGTGCTCCTTGTGATTCTCATCGGCATGTTGAAAATTTGATCTATTTTGACCACGAAGCAGACATTTATGATCTAGTTATCAGTCAGGCTGGCTGCTCCAGCCCCATGGTCTGGTCCACAATTCTGTTGAGATTCCCAGATTTCCTTGCAGACTTTTTAGAGTCTGCAGAGAAGCTTCTACTGTTTCAGTCATATGCTCCTGGTGGCAGAACTTAGCTAAATGGGTATATGCTTTTCTGCCATAAAGAAATCTCTTTCAGGCCATGCAAATACACATTAAAAAAAATAGGAAAATCAAACCTGCTCTGAATCACATTTGGAATGATTGATGTCTTGGGTTTGCATGGCAAGGTTATGATAGTGGGAGGCTACAGAGTTGGCTTTTGTGAGAAGCTTCTAGAAGCATTCCCTATGTCTGGTAGAGCCAAAGTCAGCCAACTCCAAGACGGACACACTGCTGGCAAAAGCTGAGCCAATCAGTGACAGTGATAGCACCTCTGTGATAACATATTTAAGAAGGGAGAACATTTGCTGCACAACTGCAGCCAACATGAGGAGTAGAATATCTGAAAGATACAACTCTGCAGACACCAAGGTCAGTGAAGTGGGAAGAGGAGAAGGTACTCCGGACATCAGAGCAGAGATTTCCCTGCAGCCCATGGTGAAGACCATGGTGAGGCAGGCTGTCCTCTTGCAGCCCATGGAGGTTAATGGTGGAGCAAATATCCACCTGCAGCCCATGGATGACCTTATGCCATAGCAGGTGGATACACCTGAAGGAGGCTGTGATCCTGTGGGATGATCACGCTGCAGCAGACTCCTGGCAGAACTTGTAACCCTATGGAAAGAGAGAAGCCTGTGGTGGAGCACGTTTGCTGGCAGGACTTGTGACCCTATGGGGGAACCATGCTGGAGTCTGTTGCTGACGTACTGCACCCCATGGAAAGGACCCACACTGGAGTAGGGGAAGAATGTGAGTAGTACTGCCCCTGAGGAGGAAGGAACGGCAGAGAAAACGACTGATGAACTGTCTTCAACCCCTATTCCCCATCCCCTGAGTCACCTGGGCGAAGGCGTTAGAGTACTTGGTAGTAAAGTTAAGCCCAGGAAAAAGGGAGAGGTGGAGGAAAGTGTTTTTAAGATTTATTTTTTATTCTCATTAATCTACTCTGATTTGATTGGTAATAAATTAAATTATTTTTTCCTAAGTCGAGTCTGTTTTGGCTGTGTCAGTAGTGGGTGAATGATCTCTTGTTGTCCTTATCTCAACCTTTGAGCCCTTTGTTATATTTTCTCTCCCTTGTCCAGCTGAAGATGGGAGTGATAAAGTGGCCTTAGTAGGCACGTGGCGTCCAGCCAGAGTCAATCCACGACACTGGAAAAACTGGAAAATTATCAGTTGGTGTAAGGGAATTAAAAATTACATTTTCTGTAAAATAGTTCTTATTAAACAGATACAGAAGCAACCACACGAAAAAAAGAGTCATATAAGGAGCTATTGCAAAAATGGATATGTTACCCAACTCTCAAACTGCTCATTATGGCAGAGCATTTCCAGTATCACTGATGAAAAAAGTGAAAAATCTTTTTCTTCCTTTTGATACTTTATCTTTGACTGTTAGAATATTGTTATATATTATA
>NW_010158152.1:0-1584 GCF_000695765.1 Mesitornis unicolor
ACCAGGGTCACATTGCATTGGCAAACAAAGGATAGTGCAAGTATCTGGAGCCACAACCTGCAAACCTCTCCCTGCAAGCATGCCTTCATTCTGCTCTGAGGCAGTGGAGATTTCCCCAAAATATGCAGTCTTCTGGTGGCTGCTCATGGACAGGAAGGATCACACAAGTGCCCTGTCCTAGCATAGCTCTTTGCCCTTTGGGTGTGAAAGGTATCTCTTAGAAGGTGGTAAAAACCACATTTTCTCTTTTGGGGGGAATTCAGAGAGTTCTGAGGATTTTTCTCTTTTCTTTAAATCAAAACAAAACCCCAATGTTGAACTTCTAGTGAAGGGCATCACAAAAATAATAGAGGCCATCAAAATACAGTCCTTCTCATTTCAGTTGTGTTTTTTCCTAGAAAACTGTCAAAAGTAAACAATTCAAATGTATCTTTAAAATACAACAATGCAGGCTTTGTGCAAGTGTGCCCAACAGGTGGTTTCTGTTTCAGTTTTCCAACTGAAAATGTAAAATCATCTTTATGCAAAATGTGGCCTTTTGGTGACTCGACCTTGTCCTGCACAGACAGTTGGGGTAGGTCAGGCTTTGAGGAAACCAGCCTTGCTGTGGGCAGCCACTGCTTCAGCACCACTTGGGCTATGGCAAACCTTTGTTTTGGCCTCAGCTCCCTGGACTTCATCCTTCTGCTGGCAGGGGTCCCGTGGTGGTCCTGATTTGGGGTGCTGTAAGAATGGGGTATGTTGCTAGTTAAGGCAGAGGGGTCCTGGGACATGCAGTTTGAGTTGACTCTTAGAGACATGGGAGGCTGAGTCACCAGCAGGGTAATGGGAAATTTGACAAACAGTGATTGGGAAGATTGGGAACAGCTGGGGCACCCTTGGCACAGGGAAATACTTCCTAAAAGGGAAGTAGGGGTAACTTTCAGCACCTGAGTTGAGTTGGGCTTTGATTTAGGGCAAGATTTGGAAGCAAGCACAGCCTAAAGCTGCAGCTGGGAGAGAAGGAGGTGGTTTGTGTTTGGCTGGGGGCTGGTACTGCCTTCCCCAGTTCCTGGGGTCCTGGGACAAGGAGAGCTGGTGGCAGAAGAGTTGTGGTGAGCATGGTGTTGCTGCACTCACAGCTCCATTGTGCTTGCCTGCTGTCTGGAAAGATGCTCTCAGGTTTAACCAGAAAATGATGGATTCCTCGGAAGAAGGGAGGCAGTTGAAACTGTTCAGCTGGTCAGCAATGGTCACCACCAGGCAGAGCGCCATGGCCTCCCTCAGCCATGCACCCACCAAGGCAGATGCAGCTTGCCAGACAGAGCAAGGTGGGAGCACGCTGCCACTCAGGTGTTGAGCTGCACGGTGTGCTCTGCTCTTATGCTGATGTCTGATGGCAGCAGTGAGCAGGCCTGTGAGAGGTGTGCCCAAGTAGAGGACCTCCTCCGCATAGTGGTGGAGCTAAGGGAGGAGGTAAGTAGGCTGAGAATGATCAGGGAGTGTGAGAACGAGATAGACCATTGGAGCCATATCCTCCCTTCCCTGAGGCCCAACGGGTAGAAGAAGCTCGTGAGAGCAAGGCACAGGCCTCCCTAGCCACTC
>NW_010158152.1:2026-2504 GCF_000695765.1 Mesitornis unicolor
AAAATGAAAAGGGATTTCAGGGGCTTGGGACAACTGGTTAAGGGATCTGGAGCACAAGTTGTGTTCTCCTCTATCCCACCAGTTGCTGGAAGTTCTGAGGCGATAAACAGAAAGAGCCAACAGATCAATGCCTGACTCAGAGACTGGCGCCACAGGCAGGACTTTGAGTTCTTCAGTCATAGATCTATTTACACTTCGCCAGCTTTGGTGGCAACAGGCGAAGTGCAGCTATCTCACAGGGGGAAAAGGTTCCTGGAGCAAGAGTTAGCAGAGCTCATAGACAAGACTTTAAACTAGATTTGAAGGGGAGAGGAGGGGGGGAGGGGCGATGAGCTTGTGGGTGAAGCGCTGACATGTGTGGGATGGTGCGCTAGTGAGACTCTTCAGACTACTGTCCCAGTGGAGATAGGGGATGGAGTTCGATATAGCAACGAAGGTGCAAGGGTTACTGATGCGTTAGTAACCATGGAAGTCCCTG
>NW_010158153.1:0-255 GCF_000695765.1 Mesitornis unicolor
CAACCTCCCCTGTGGTCACTCCTGATCCGAAGCGCGGGAGCAGGGGGCTCACACCTGTGGAGGGGCAAGACAAGGATTAGGCCTTCCCCTCCCTGGGACAAGGGGGTGACATTGGGTAGCAAGCCTTGCACCCCCAGTCTCGCACCCCCAGCAGAGGGGCCAGGAAAATTTGGAGATTTGGTGGGCACTGGCATTCTCTTCAATTGAGCATCCCTCATGGGATGGAGGGGGGGGGCACAGAGGAGGGATGGGGCT
>NW_010158154.1:0-379 GCF_000695765.1 Mesitornis unicolor
TCCAATCCGTGGCTAATTCATTAGACACACGTTTCCACACAAAAATAAAAGCCTTCTGCGTGCATTGTTCACCAAATGCTCTGAGAAAAGCTGTGGGGATGCGGGGCGGGCTCCTGACCCACTCTTCTGCTTAAATCCTAATTCCCAGCCTCTGCTCCTGTCACAGACAGCGGGATCGGATCCAGCCCCGCCAGGGAGACACTGCCAGCGCCACCCGTCCCCATCCTCAGCGCCCGGCCATGGGATCGGCACCTTGATGGAACTGGGGGGGCTGGGAGGTGCATGGCACAGCATGGCACAGCATGGCACGGCATGGCACGGCACAGCATGGCACGGCATGGCACGGCACAGCATGGCATGGCATGGCACGGCATGGCAG
>NW_010158154.1:462-774 GCF_000695765.1 Mesitornis unicolor
AGGGGGATAACAACCCCCATGGCCGGGAGCCAGCACAACGCCGGGATGGCTGAGGAGACCCATTCCCATGATCTAGCACCATTTAGAGCCTTATTAATGGAGTGGGAAAGCTAATTGTGATTAAAGTAACGATGGCGCTGCACAGATAATTCCGCACTGAAGGGCAAGATAGATTTTTTAAAAAGCGAATAAAAAAAAAGCCAAAACGGAGTACCAGTGTTTAGAAATACAGAGCTCAGTAAGTGAGGGTTCATTTTTTTATTAGCAGAGGGGTCTCCGGGGAGGCGCGGGAGCATCCCCAGCGCCACAGCC
>NW_010158155.1:0-734 GCF_000695765.1 Mesitornis unicolor
AATGGAGCTGCTATGGGGCAGGATGGGGCAGTTATGGGGCCACTATGGGGCAGATTGGGGTGGAATGGGGCTGCTATGGGGCAGATTAGGGCAGTCATGGGGTAGGTTGGGGCAGTTATGGGGCAGAATGGGGCAGATTTGGGCAACTATGGGGCAGAATGGGGTAGAATAGGGCAGTTGTGGGGTAGAATGGGGCCGCTATGGGGCAGGATGGGGCAGTTATGGGGCAGCTGTGAGGCTCACAGCGCAATGGGGCCACCATGGGGCAGCTATGGGGCAGAATGGAGCTGCTATGGGGCAGGATGGGGCAGATTTAGGTCACTATGGGGCAGAACAAGGCAGTTATGGGGCAGAATGGGGCAGTTATGGGGCAGAATGGTGCAGAATGGGGCAGCTATGGGGCAGAACAAGGCAGTTATGGGGCAGAACAAGGCCGATATGGGGCAGAATGGGAAAAAAAAATTAGGGGGCAAATGGGGGCAGATTTGGGCCGGTATGGGGCAGAACAGGGCAGCTATGGGGCAGAATGGAGCCGCTATGGGTTGCTATGGGGCAGTTATGGGGCAGAACAAGGCAGATTTGGGCCGCTATGAGGCAGAATGGGGCCGCTATGGGGCAGAATGAGGCAGATTTGGGCAGCTATGGGGCCGCTATGGGGCAGATTAGGGCAGTTTTGGGGCAAAATGGGGCAGATTAGGGCAGTTATGGGGCAGAACAAGGCAGTTATGGGGCAG
>NW_010158155.1:787-1021 GCF_000695765.1 Mesitornis unicolor
TAGGGGGCGGAATGGGGCAGAAAGGGGCAGTTATGGGGCAGAATGGGGCAGATTTGGGCCGCTATGGGGCAGAACAAGGCAGCTATGGGGCAGAATGGGGCCGCTATGGGGCAGTTATGGGGCAGATTTGGTCCACTATGGGGCAGAGCAAGGCAGCTATGGGGCAGATTAGGGCAGTTATGGGGCAAAATGGGGCAGAATGGGGCAGATTTGGGTCACTATGGGGCCTCCATG
>NW_010158156.1:0-899 GCF_000695765.1 Mesitornis unicolor
GATGGTCTCAATGGCCGCCATCTTGTCACCAACCCAACCCTGTGGCCGCCATCTTGCAATGAACACAACACCAGGCCGCCATTTTGAGAAAATGACCCCCAGGGCCACCATTTCTTCAGGAACCCAACCCCTCGTCCGCCATCTTGACCCCCAAGGCCGCCATCTTGGCCTGAATCCAACCCCACGGCCGCCATCTTGTCATGAAGCCAACACCAGGCCGCCATCTTGTCAAGACTACCCCCATGGCCGCCATTTCTTGACGTCTCCAACCCCAAGACCGCCATCTTGACAGGATGACCCCCAAGTCCTCCATCTTGCCGTGTCGCCAACCCCATGGCCGCCATCTTGTCATGAACTCAACACCAGGCCGCCATCTTGTCCTGATGAACCCAAGCCCTTGGACACCATCTTGTCTTGACGTCCCCAACCCCAAGGCCACCATCTTGCAACGAACCCAACGCCCTGTCCGCCATCTTGTCCCGATGACCCCTAAGTCCTCCATCTTGCTGTGTTGTCAACCCCAAGGCCACCATCTTGACAGGATGACCCCCAAGTCCGCCATCTTGCCATGTCGCCAACCCCAAGGCCGCCATCTTGTCATAATGAACCCAACCCCATGGCCACCATCTTGTCATGAACTCAACACCAGGCCGCCATCTTGTCCTGCTGACCCCAAACACCATTTCTTGACGCCCCCACCCCCTCGTCCGCCATCTTGTCATCATGATCCCCAAGGCCGCCATCTTGTCCTGATGACCCCTATGACCTCCATCTTGTCTTGATGAACCCAACCCCTTGTCCGCCATCTTGTCCCGATGACCCCCAAGTCCTCCATCTCGCCGCGTCGCCAACCCCAAGTCCTCCATCTTCCAACGCAGACCCCCGCGGACACCTCCAAC
>NW_010158157.1:0-1367 GCF_000695765.1 Mesitornis unicolor
GGTGACAGGGGCTGCGGACCCCCCCTGGCCCTGCCCAACACTGCAGGGAGGCGATGGCACCGCTCCGGGATGGGGACCACAGAGGGGACAGCACAGGGGGGTGGCACTGGTTTGGATGAGGACCATGGTGGGGACAGCACCGCTCTGGGATGGGGACCATGGGGGTGGCACTGGGGACCTCCAGAATGGGGACTGCAGGGGGACACCGCGGCCCCAGGACACAGAGGGGGGTGGCACTGGTTTGGATGGGGACCATGGGGATGGCACTGGTTTTAGAGGGGGAGCATGGGGAGATGGCCCTGGTCTGGGACAGGGACACAATGGGGACAGCACTGGTGCAGGATGGGGACTGCAGGTCTGGGATGGAGACCATGGGGGGGACGCTGTCGCTCCAGAATGGGGACCACAGGGGGACAGCACCGCTCTGGGTTGGGGACCACGGGACACATGGGGACAGCACAGCCCCAGGGTGCACAGGGAGGTGGCACTGACCCGAATGGGGACCAGGGGACGTGGCACTGGTCTGGAATGGAGACCATGGGGGGGACACTGTTGCTCCAGAATGGGGACCACATGGGGACAGCACAGCCCCAGGGTGCATGGCGAGGTGGCACCGACCCAAATGGGGACCGGGGGACGTGGCACTGCCATGGATGGGGACCACGGGAGGTGGCACTGACCCGAATGGGGACCATGGCGGGGACAGCACCATTCTGGGTTGGGGACCATGGGACACACGGGGACAGCACAGCCCCAGGGTGCACAGGGAGGTGGCACTGACCCGAATGGGGACCACGGGGCAGGGCCGGGGTCTCACCCGTGAGCTGGTTGAGGCCGAGGTGGCGCAGGGCGTGGGTGGCGTTGGGGTTGTAGTTGAGCAGCACGAAGAGCGCGAACTTCTCCTCGTAGAACTGGGTCCCGCGGATGACGCGGAGGCTGCGCAGCGGCAGCGCCGAGAAGACGTTCATGGCGATCAGGACGTACCCCGTCACCTCCCGGATGGTCTGCGGGGCAGTGGCGGCGGCGTCACCCCGGCACCGGGACCCCCCTCACCCCGTTCCCAAACCTGCAGGAAGGAGAGGTACTGCGCGTGGTCGATGAGGACGATCTCCAGGTTGCCCATGACCACCTCGCAGTTGTTGTACATCTTGTGCAGGGTCTGGTACTGGTGCTGCGCGTCCCCCGTCACGCTCAGCCCGTTCAGCGTCCCCGCGCACACTGCGGGACGGCGCGGGTCGGGTATTGAGGCCACCGGGTCCCCCTCATGGCCACCGTGTGCTCCCTCTGGCCACCGCATCCCCCTCATGGCCACTGGGTCCCCCCATGGCCACCATGTGCCCCCTGCGGCCACCCCACCCCCCCCACTG
>NW_010158157.1:1656-2158 GCF_000695765.1 Mesitornis unicolor
GTGTGCCACCTACGGCCACTGCATCCCCTCCATGGCCACCGCATCCCCTTCATGCCCACCAGGTCCCCTCCATGGCCACCGTGTGCCCCTCACAGCCACCATGTGCTACCCACGGCCACCGCATCCCCTCCATGGCCACCGTGTGCCCCTCACGACCACTGTGTGCCACCCATGGCCACCACATCCCCTTCATGGCCACCAAGTCCCCCCATGGCCACCGTGTGCCACCTATGGCCACCGCATCCCCTCCACTGCAGCCATGCACCCCCACAGTGGCCGTGTCCCCCTCGATGGCCATGGTCACATCCTCCATGGGGTCCATCTCCCTCCTCCAAACTGGCCCTGATGGCCACAGCCACGTCCCCCCATGGTGGCCATGTCCCTATGGTGATCGTGTCCCTGTGTCCCCCTCAATGGCCATGGTCACGTCCCCCATGGGGTCCATCTTACCCCCAAACTGGCCATGTCTCCCTATGGTGGTCACGTCCCTGTGTCCCCCAAG
>NW_010158158.1:0-256 GCF_000695765.1 Mesitornis unicolor
GGAGCCGCTCGCACACGTTCACACCCCGGCGCGGGGCTGGAGCGCGCGCTTTTCAGGCAGCCTTTTAGTTTACGTTCTTTAATTTAATTTATTTTAATTTAATTTCTGGGAGCTGATGCGAGATCCCTGCAAGCCTGAGGTGTTCAGTGGAAACTCTGACAAACGCTACCAGAAACCGCGCTGCCTCCTTGGGTTTCAGCCGTTCCCCCGCGCTCGGCAATGACCCTGCAAGGCTCCGCAGCACCGGGGGGGCTCT
>NW_010158158.1:383-653 GCF_000695765.1 Mesitornis unicolor
CGGCTGCTGCCACCAGGTTGTGCGCCATCGCTGAATCAGCCGCTCCGCTTTTTCAAGTTGAAATTTGTAATTTAATTTTTTTTTCTTTTAATTTCCACGTTGCCTTTGTCTCGCAGCCCAAAGCCTCTCAGGGGATTCGAGCGGCCCCGCTTTCCCGGGGACCGCGCCAAAACCCCCAGCACCCCCCGAGCCCCATGGCCGAGGCACAGCGAGCCCCGTGGGGCAGCTCCGCTCCCCTCCTTGGGGTTCCCAGGTCCTGAGGGGCCACTC
>NW_010158158.1:757-1741 GCF_000695765.1 Mesitornis unicolor
GCTCCTCATTGCCAGTGCAACCGAGCACCTCATTTAATTCGCTTTAAAGGGATCCAGGTCCCTCTCAGCTGTGCCCCCACACCCACAGACCACGCTCACCAGTGGAAATCAGTGCAGAACAGAGAATATTTCCTCAGTGGAGCTGATTTATTTCTGTTAGCGACGCCAGCCTGAGGGCCGTGACCGTGTCCCCATGTCCCACGTCCCCAAAGTCTCCCATGCTCCCATGTCCCCGTTTTGCCGGAGGAAGGGACGGAGCTGGCGCGAGGTTGTGCCCCATCCCGGCAGCACCGGGGTGCAGAGCTGGGGACCGAGCCATGGGGGGACGGGGAGGGCTGTGCCGCGGTGTCCGGCCAAGCCGGGTGTCAAGCCGAGGCCAGGGGACGCATTTATTACAAAACCTTTTGTTTTGGCTTGGAGCTGGGAAAACATCCAGCTCCTCTTTTCCAGGCAGCGCTTTCCTCGGGGCTGTGTCATGCGAGAACCTCCCTCTGTCCCCATTGGGGACCCAGTGCCCCCAGAGGGGCTCATGCTGCCCCAGGCCAGCAGTGACCACCTCTGCACAGGGGCACCCCCGTGTTTGGGGGTCACGGTGCTCGGGAAGGCTCTGGCACCCATTCCTGCACCCAGCGCTGATCCCAGTTGTCCCCCCGCACTGGGGAGCTGACCCAAACTGGGAACCAGCCCCGGTGTGGGGTGGGTGCTGGCCTCTTGATGCCTTCTAGGAAATGGCGGCCCTGGCTCGGGCCTGCGCCAGGCCTCTGCTGCGGGCGCCGTGGCATTGATGAGGCTTCACACGCGGCAAGGAAACATGGGGAAGGAATTAAACCGACCTATTCATCTCTTTTTTGTAGAAGACAATTACAAAAACAACAAAAAAAACAACAAATAGAGGAAAGAAACCCAAGGAATCCTTCAGCCCGAGCGCGACTGTGCGGGAGCAGAGCAGGGAAAGGCCTTGGAGGCGCTGGCTGGGCCGGAGGG
>NW_010158158.1:1925-2341 GCF_000695765.1 Mesitornis unicolor
CAGGGCGCAGCCAGACCCCAGCACGCCCACGGCGCGGCCGGGCGCCCGGAGCCTTCCTGCAGCAGCCCACAGACATTTTCCAGCTCGTTTACAGCACGAGCATTGAAACGCCGCTTTCCGAAGGCACCGCACGTCGAAATGCCAGGCCCCGGCTGGAATTCGGCGGGGGCCCTCTGGGGACAGCAGCGTCGAGCAGAGGCGCCCGGTGCGAGGAGCCCTGGACGGGGCCTGCCCCTGCGCTTGGCCCCTGGCGCCGTCCCCACTCCCACGGCCCCCGCTGGGCCAGCGTCCCACGGCCTCCGACCACCCCTGCCCCAAAATGCGGCGCATGGCCAGGCAGCGCCGGGCACGGGAGGTGAAGCCAGAAAGCCATTGCTCTCCTCCCAGCTTTCCTCCATCACCGGGGCCAAGGGGCT
>NW_010158158.1:2858-3096 GCF_000695765.1 Mesitornis unicolor
GTCTGCGGATCCCTGTGCAGGTGGGGGGCTGCTGATGGGACCCCATGTGCTGCTCAGTGCTAGGGACCCATGTGTGCAGCACAACAGCGCCCGTACCCCACTTGGGATGCTGTGCCGTGGGGAGCTGCACCCACTGTGGGACCCCCAATGCTGCGGCTGCCCCCTGTTTCCCACTCCTGCTCTCCACTGGGACAGCCCCAGTGCTCTCCCCAGGGATGCTGGGGATGAAGAGGCTTAA
>NW_010158158.1:3127-4803 GCF_000695765.1 Mesitornis unicolor
CGGGATGGGGCTGGGGCCAGAGCAAACTCCCGCAGCTCCCATTGAGCAGATGGACCTGAGGGTGAGGGTCCAGGCCCGTGAAGGGGGCAAAAGGGCTGCCCCATGGATGGGGTCCCCCCAGGGCACTGGCTCCGGCCCTTGGCATTGCAGCCACAGTTGGGTTATTGTCAGCGTGCCATGGGGACACGAGTGTGCTGGGCAATTCAACAAACCCAGCGCTTTCTGCCTATCCCATGCGCTTTCCCAGCCTGGGCTAATCCGGTAAGAGGCCCCATCAGCACAGCCATGGCCCCACGGTGGCTCCTGGGCCCCCTGGCCCCCATCTCCCCCGGCATGGGGATGAAGACGCTGTGGTACCACGGCCCCAGCATCTCCCACCAAGCCCAAGGTGGGCGCAGACAAAGGCGAGCACCAGCTCCAGCCGCTCCGGGGACTCGGCTAATGGGGTCCATTTGCTGGGCCGTTCCTGGAATAACAAATTGTATCATCCAAAAAAGCAAAACCACAAAAGGGGATCGGCTTGCAGCCCGGCTCACAAAAGCCCCTTGTCTGGAGGCCCCCCCCTCAAACCCGCACCCCTCGATCTCCAGGAGAAAACTCAATTTAACCAAAATAAATAGCGCGTCCAGCCCTGCGCTCTCACGCTCCACCCGGCAAACGGATACCAGGGCTGGCAAACGGGACTGCCCGGCTCAGCACACAACCTGGGCATCCCCGTTGGGCTGTGCCGTGCCATTCTGTGCCATCCCAGAGTGACCTCTGCTCAGGTGCATGCACCAAAACCGAACAGCTCCAAACTGGACGGTACCCGGGGGTTCTGTTCACACTGCAGACCCCTGTAATGGCTTGGAGGGAACCAGCTCGCCCTGCGCCGTGCAAACCCCATCTCCAAACACGCAGAGGGAAAGGGCAGCCCCGGACTTGCCAGCAGCGGGGTGAAAGATGAGGCTCGACGCCTGCTGACCCCACTAATCCCTCTCCTCCTCGTCGCCTTGGGCTCTCCAGCAGGCACGCAGCCACCGCCAGGGTCAGGCAGGGACTGACGGGAAGCGAGGCCCTGGCAGTGGGCAGGGAGCGATCCCAGTGTGGCAGCACCGGACCCATCGACTCCTCTGGTTCCCAAATCCCGTGGCCGCAGCCAAGACCCCAAAGGAAATTCACCCAAGCCCCCGCCTGCATCCCTACAGTCACAGGAGGTGCAAGGGGGGCAAACGGCTGATGGGCAGAGTCAAACCCCTTCCTTTGGGGCTGCCCTCCAAACCGGTGGGATTTGGGGCTGTTCCTCCAATGGAAATTGGATCCATGGGAGCAAACACCACCCCACACCAAGGGCCTCCCAGCAGCCTGTCCCCAGCACTGGTCAGGTACCCCCAGCCCCAAAACTCACTTCAATGATTTGCCACGTGTCACCTGGGCAAGTCTGCTTGGGTTTCAGGCCAGGTCTCATCCCTGGACCAGCCGCCACCAGCCCAGGGGACACAGACAGACATTTGTGACACCCACCTAAGCAGGATGCCACCCCCCAGCACACGGGGAAACGGCCACGCTGGCATTCGCCTGCCCTTTGGGAGCACACACGTGAGTGCCCACATCCCCTGGGAGCACAGGATGGGATGGGGCTGCCCCTGTCCCATACCCGGCTGCATCCCAGTGGCTCCAGCATCTCCCTTCGTCCC
>NW_010158158.1:4929-5242 GCF_000695765.1 Mesitornis unicolor
CTGTGCTTTATGAAAAACGAGAAGAATGTTTTAAATGAAATTAATTCTGACGAACCCAGGATCTCATAAAAGCGCTGCCTGGGCACGGTTTGGCACGGGCCCGCTCTTGTTCGCTGTGCTGGCCTTGCCCTGCGGGGAGGAAAATACCTGGCTTGGTATAAAATCATTACAATAAATGAAATTAATTCTGACGAACCCAGGATCTCATAAAAGCGCTGCCTGGGCACGGTTTGGCACGGGCCCGCTCTTGTTCGCTGTGCTGGCCTTGCCCTGCGGGGAGGAAAATACCTGGCTTGGTATAAAATCATTACAA
>NW_010158159.1:0-1442 GCF_000695765.1 Mesitornis unicolor
CACCCCCCTCATCCCCCTCATCCCAGCATCTCCCTCATCCCCTCATCCCTGCATTCCCTCATACCCTCATCCCCCTCATCCCCACATTCCCCTCATCCCTGCATCCCCTCTCCCAGTGGTCCAGGGATGGTTTCCCCTCCCAGAACAGATGTTCAGGCAGTGCCTGGAGCCAAGTGCTTGGCATTCCCTGGTCTATAAATATTTGGGTGTTTTCCCCATCTCAGGGCAGGAATCCCAGCGCTGCGATGCCGGGCAGCGATGTCAGGATTTGGCTCTGCCCTGCTCAGCCCTTCCCTTTGCTCTGGCACTGAAATAATTGAAATACCCAGAAGGTCTCTGTCCATTTGGCACTGTCACTTCTCGCTGATGGTTGTTGCTTTGGGCCCTTAGGGAGGTACCAATGTGAACCCAGTGCCTGCATCCCCCATGGTTTTGGTTTGAGCTGAAGCCCTGCAAGTGCAATATCCTCAACACACGTTACTGATCATTGCAACGCCGCCCTGCGTCCTTGGTGCTGTTCAAATATCCAGACCTCTGCTGGATCTGATGAACTTCCTGGCTTCAGCGATGGCCGTTGGCAGAAAAATCCCGCGTTTGCATCGCTGGTGTGAAATGTGTGTTCTGCTGCCAGCTCCGCCAGCCAAACCCAGCCCCGGCTGCTCCTGCTCCTGCGCCTGTGCCATTGCTTTCTCCATCTTTCACTCCCATCTCCTCCCAGTGCCACGGCCTGGCTGCTCTGGGATAACTGGGACAGCAATCCAGGTACTGGGAATGCAACGGCATCGTACCCCGGTGCTGTGCCACCCCCAGAACCGCTGCAGGGTCCCTCCTTCCCCCCATTCACCCCCTTGTCCCTTGGCTCCTCGCTGGGTGGGAAGGGACCGAAGCCCTTCTGTGTGTGGAAGGATGCTGGTTTGTGCCCCGTGCGGCTGCTGCCAGCTGCTGAGCATCAATATTTATAGATTTTTTTGGTGATACAGCTTCTTGCGCACGTGGTGGTGTTTATAGGGGAGGAAAAATTGCAGATCGAATGGCCCATGCCCAAACTTGCCGCTATCCAGAGCCTGAATTTCTCCATCTCTGCGCTGGGCTGCTGCGAGCGGGAGCTTTTGTGACCGGGTTCAGAGCCCAGTTTTGGCTGTTTAGGAAACATCCGTTCAATAAATGGTGCGGGGAGCAGCTGCCGCTCTGCTGAGCCAAGGCGTATGCACTAAAATACTGCTGGCTGCTCTGGGTGGGTGGACGTGCAGTTGGTTACAGGCGGCTCCCAGTTCACCCCGGGGCTGTTCCCAGCAGCCGCACGCGTCCCCGCGCAGCCCGAGCGGATGAGATGGGTGTTGTGGGGTCGGGTTTTGGGAATCGGAGCTTTGTGACAGAGCAATAACCCGCTGCTGGGGTTTATTGTTTATTATTGGAGGTTCCCTGGGGACACGGAGCGGTTC
>NW_010158159.1:1461-4076 GCF_000695765.1 Mesitornis unicolor
TGGCTCCGGCTCAGCTCTTCTCCAGTCGCTGTGTGGTGATAAAGGCAGCAGGGGCGTCACTGGTGCGTGGGGGCATTGATTTCATTAGATTGGCTTGGGGTTTTCAGCTGTGGGCAACTGGAAACCTGCTCTGCCCAGCCCTTGGCGCCTGTCCTGGCAGAAAGGTTGAGGAAAAGCTGTGTAAAACACCCCAGTTTAAGCTCTCTGCTTGCACAAATACCATCAGTGTGGTATTTGGCAGTGGGGCGTTTGCGGGTCCTGCTGCTCTGAGGAGATGCTCGGGGCTGTGACTTTAAAACTATCAAAAAGAAGGAGGGGTGGGAAGATGGAGTGCTGCAATGTAGGACTGGGTGTGCAATTTCTTTGACAAGGAGCAGGCGTCTAATCAGGCTCCTGCTTTTCTCCTTAGGAAATTAAGTCTCACAACGCCTTATCTCCTCCTTGCATCACGGCTTGGTGAAAACACACGACAAAATCATACGGATCCAAAGCTGTGACCGTATCGACCGCTGTGATTTTCTTTTCTCTGTTATGTCTCCAATTCCCCTATCCCTGTGTGAGGCAAGTGGCATTTCCCATGCATTTGGGGCATGCAGGCTGCATTTCCCACACATTTAGGGCATGAGGGCTGCATTTCTCACACATTTGGGGCATGGGGGCTGCATTTCCCACACATCTGGGGCATGGGGGCTGCATTTCCCACACATCTGGGGCATGGGGACTGCATTTCCCACACATTTAGGGCATGGGGGCTGCATTTCCCACCCGTTTGGGGTGCAGGAGGCTGCAGGAGGATGCTCCGTCTCCTTCTCTGCCACAGGGGTGTTTCCATGCCCTTGCTTCTCGTAATTACTCTCTATAAACCAGAAATAGCTGGCAGGAAATGTGTGGCTGCTCCTGCTCCCAGGAAAGCAGCAGCAGCAGTGTCCGGACCCCTCTGTGCTGGATCAGTTTTGGCTGACAAAGCCGATGCTCTTTGCTGCAGCTGCAGTTTGGGCTGATTGAGCGCAGGCAGCGCCGTGACCCCAAATCCTGGGTGTTTGAGCCCGAACCTCTGCACCACTGGTTCTGAAGGGTGCAGGGTCATGGGCGAGGGTTGGGATGCTCATGGTTGGGGAGAAATGAGCGGTTCCCTTACGATGGCCCCTGCCTGATGATAACCACAGCGAGAAACGCTGCGTCCCGAGATAGGAGCAGAGGTGACCTTGGTTCTGTGCGCGAGGGCTGCGAAGCATCGTAATTCAAGGCAAATATCGATTCTGAGCCCTGCAGCACAAGCTGGAAGCATCTCAGGACCTCATTTTCATCAGAGTAATTCTGTATGGTGAATGAGGAAGTCACTATTTTTATTCAGGCTGCTCCAGATAAACCTCCCGAGCGCTCGTCTCCCGCACATGAAAGTTCCTCAGAATACCAGCGCCGAAGCTGTTTAGTTCAGCTCCATTTCCGTGCGCTCGGTGACTTTGTTGAACAGCAGTTCCCTGCAGACGGCTGTGGCTTTGATGCTGGTTGGTGTACGGCACATTAAAAACCCTTAACTCGGTTTCTGAAGTCTCACTGAAAACCCTCCTGGGACTTTGATGTTGAGAAGATTCCTCTCAAAGTACCCAGACTCTCTGAAGCTCTCCCGGCCTTATCTCGGAGGCAGAGCAGCGAGGGGTTGCCTCAGGCAAGAACATATCAGTGGCAGCACAAATGCGGGGTGGTTATTTATGGTGTGAGCATCTGCAGTCAGGAGAGGCTGCTGGAGATCACCAGAGCCTGGTGAAGCCTTGAAGGGTCCGGCTCTGTTATTTCGGAGAGGATACGAGGGGCTGCGTGCTGCGGCTCGGCCGTTTCCTTGTCCGTGTGATCCAGGGGCCGTCGTGGCAGAGCGCTCGGGGATCTCAAACTCCAGCTGCAAACAGCTGTGCCCCCAAGTATTCACAGAGAGCCTCTCTTGCTCAGCGGTGGGGTGCTAACAGCAACCTTATTTATGTTTTAATTAAACAGCAGTGTTTAACCATGACACCTTTCTTGCTGCTGTGTAACACATGGAGCCGCTCGGTTGCAGATGCCCTTGATGAGCATTCGTGTTGCCGTTGTGTGGCTGGAGCTCGGTGCCGGGCGTTAACGGATCGATTTGTTGATCCAGCGTTAACAAAGTGTTGGTTTTACTGTGAGTGAGTGAAATTGGCCTTGAACCAAGTTTTTTAAAAATAATTTCACACTATAGCGTGAAATTCTAGGGCATGGTGTGCGCGCCTCGCTCTGCTGTGCTATATTTGTTTTCTAGGTTGATGTTTAGCTCCTTGCAGTGTGTCAGATACGCATCAAATTGCTTTTCGGAGCTAAAGAGAAATTAAATGATCTCTCTCTTCTTGTCTATATTGCATTTTTGTGCGCAGTAATCAATTTGACCCTGCTGTGAGTCGCTTTACAGGAGCGTTATCCTGTGCCTGTCTTTGAAATTATTTTCTGTGTAACATTCCCAGCCCTTTTATGTTCGGTTCCTGCTCGAAGAGTCAGTGCCAAGGACACAGCATCGGGTTTGGGCAAAGCTCTGCTGCTCCACGCTGAGCCCCTGCTGCTCTGCGGGGGGTGCGGGGGTCCCTGGCCCCGGAGCGGGGGTCCCT
>NW_010158160.1:0-264 GCF_000695765.1 Mesitornis unicolor
GGAAAACAACAGTCTCACAAAACAGAGAAAACAAAGCCCATGCTCGGTGATGGTGCGGCACAGTTCCTTAATAACCAGAAAAGATGACGCTTCCCATTGCGCCCCCCAGCCGCCCTGATAAATCACTGGAGCTACAATTGTTTTTGCAACTTCCAGATCTCCCTCTTTCGGGGCTTGTCGTCTTATGTTAGCCCACACATCATGTGCGTCGGGGGGGTATAAGTCCTTGTCCTTATCCGAATCGACCAGACCCAGATCGACAGG
>NW_010158161.1:0-616 GCF_000695765.1 Mesitornis unicolor
AAATCTGCCCCATAGCGGGGTCATAGCCCCCAAATGTGCCCCATAGGGGGGTTAGACCCCCAAATGACCCCATAGCAGGGTCCCAGCCCCCAAATCTGCCCCATAGGGGGTTTTAGACCCCCAAATCTGCCCCATAGCGGGGTCATAGCCCCCCAATTGTGCTCCATAGGGGAGTTACAGTCCCCAGCCTGCCCCATAGCAAGGTTATAGAGTCCAATTCTGCCCCATAGGGGGGGTTTTAGACCTCAAATGTGCCCCATAGCAGAGTTATAGCAGGGTCATAGCCCCCCAAATCTGCCCCATAGGGGAGTTTTCGCCCCCCAAACGTCGCCCATGGGAGTTTTAGACCCCCAAAACTGCCCCATAGCAGGGTCGTACCCCCCCAGAACACCCCATGGGGGGGTTTTAGAGCTCCCAGACCACCCCATAGCAGGGTCCCAGCCCCCCAATCTGCCCCATAGGGGGTTATAGCAGGGTCGTAGCTCCCCCATCTGCCCCATAGGGGGGCCATAGAGCCCAGATCTGCCCCGTAGCAGGGTCCCAGCCCCCTAAATCTGCCCCATAGGGGAGTTATAGACCCCAGATCTGCCCCATAGGGGGGTTTAGACCCCCAAAT
>NW_010158162.1:0-416 GCF_000695765.1 Mesitornis unicolor
ATCTATTATCTATTATCTATTATCTATTATATATTAAGACAGACACTGGAAATTGGCGTTGCCTGCGGATCTCACCACTTCTGCTCAAAATCTGCCCATCTGTCACAAATGAGACAAGATTTGGTCCATGTTCACTGCTTGAAGGAGAAGGGAGCCTCTCCCCTACCTGACAAGGTGCCAGGCTCTGCAATGGGACAAAAAGGCACCACCACCAAGAGAAAATGAACCCAGGACATTGAGGTGCAGTGGTAGCAACTCTGCTTGCCCTGCCAAAGTGATCACTGGACCTGAACAGCCATAAGGAAGGGTGGAGTGGGGGGAGAAGTTCAAGGCAATGGCTAGCAAAGGAGAATAAAGCCTTTTTACTATATGCAAAATGCTATATATTAATAAAATCATGGAATTACCGCATGGTT
>NW_010158162.1:561-7386 GCF_000695765.1 Mesitornis unicolor
CCATGGGCAGGGACACCTCCACCAGCCCAGGCTGCTCCAAGCCCCGACCAACCTGGCCTTGGGCACTGCCAGGGAGGGGGCACCCACAGCTTCTCTGGGCAACCTGGGCCAGGGCCTCACCACCCTCAAAATGAGGAATTTCCTCTTTATATTTACCCTAAATCTCCCCTCTTCCAGTTTAAAGCCACCCCCCGTGGTCCCATCACTCCATCCCTTGTCAAAAGTCCCTCCTCAGCTTTCCTGTACCCCTTCAGTTATATATTGATAATACACTTGAAATCCTCCCCCATGCATTGCAAATTCTCCAAAAATAATAATAAAAATGGGAGAAACCATTTACTGAGTTAAAGCTTTAGTGCCCACTGCAGCACACCTCATTTCTGAGCTGTTCCTATAGTTCATGTCCCACAGATCTGATGGCCTGACCCAGAGCCACCTTGGCCCCCACTGTCATTAGTAAATGAACCAGTGCCAGGGACTCTTCCAATATCCTGGACAGGGATCATCTGCACAGTGAAATCATTAGCAGACCACAGCCTAGTTTAGGCTGAAGTCAAATAGCTCTGTCCCAGACAACTCCTGGGAGTAGTTTGGGAGTCAGATGGAGCCAGATATTTCGGATGAGGGCATCGTTGAGGTGGTTCCTCCATTGGGTATTTTGGATGAGGGCGTCGTTGAGGTGGTTCCTGCACTGGGTATTTTGGATGAGGGCATCGTTGAGGTGGTTCCTCCATTGGGTATTTTGGATGAGGGCATCGTTGAGGTGGTTCCTGCACTGGGTATTTTGGATGAGGGCATTGTTGAGGTGGTTCCTGCATTGGGTATTTCGGATGAGGGCATCGTTGAGGTGGTTCCTGCACTGGGTATTTTGGATGAGGGCATCGTTGAGGTGGTTCCTGCATTGGGTATTTTGGATGAGGGCATCGTTGAGGTGGTTCCTGCATTGGGTATTTTGGATGAGGGCATCGCTGAGGTGGACAGGGACCTCATGAGATCACCCTGTCCAACCTCCCTGCCCAAGCTGGATCAGCCAGAGCCTGGTCAGGTTCCAGATATCCCCAAGGATGGAGACTCCACCACCGCTCTGAGCACCCTATGCCGGTCTTCAGCTCCTCTCATATACTTAATCCAAAATCCAGCAGCCTTTCCTTTTTACAGCAGGAGCTTTGACCAGTTTGGTCTGAGATGATCTGCAGAAGCAGAGCAGTCTGCATCACTAGCACCAACGGGGTTGGACTCGATGATGTCTATGGGTCCCTTCCCACTTGAGGTACCCATGGCTCCATGATTATGGACCTACATGGGCTCAGGGGGGCAAATGCTGAGCAAACAGCCGGGAAGACCAGAAGATGCAAGGTTCGTGGACTTCACGATGGCCTTTCAGGCCCGACTTTACCCAAACACTGCCTGTTATCCATCCAAAATAGCAACAGGTTAAAGAATGTCTAAAAGTGACGGCTTTTACCCAAGAGGCAGTGGTTTCAGTGAACGCTTCGAAGGTGCTCCAGAGCTTTGGGCCCAAATGGCAAGGACTGGGGCGGTCAATGGACACTGTGCAATACAGACACAAATTCAATTAACAATGGAGTCTGGCACGAGCAGACCAGGACACTGTGGGATGCAGCTCCAGCAGCAGTTCACACAGCCACTTTTAAACCGGATTAAGGGAAAACGGTTTCAGAGCTCTCACTTAAACATCGGCCTCGGTGTTCCTCTGGATGAGCCTGAAGGGTTCACAGCCCAAACAGCTCTGGAGTTAATCGGGTTGGATACCTGCAGGCTTTGAGGCACATCAGCTGCGACGTTTGTAGGTCGTCCCCACTCGCTGGTGACGGTGGCGCTGCACGGGTGAAGGTTTTTATCCACCTTTCTTCTCTCTACCCAACACACTCGCTCTGCTCTTTAAGAGAGTAAAGCTTTCGCTGTTATTTGCTGTACGCGCTCTTGTCCTCTAATTACTCAAAAACCATCATTAAGTGGGTGGAAATGAAAGAATGGCTGCTTTTGTACAGTGTATTCTGTATGACCACAACCATAAATAAGGTCCATTATTTCTTATACAAATCTAAATCATGATCTCCTGCCGCCTTTTCCCCCTGAGTAAGGGGAACAGGAGATCAATAGGAGGCACTGAGGCAGACTGATAAAGAAAACCTATTTAAAAATGCAATGGCTGATAACAGAAAATAAAAATCCACAATGGAAAGGTGCTTTTTTCCCCAGAACTAACAGATCTGGGACAGAAATAGGACATCATCTGGGGCAGTGACTGCATCTGGGGCAGGGGGTGGATGGCAGCGAAGCAGCATCCCCAGGAGATGCTGGAGCTGATCCACCAAACCCAACACCAAGTACAGGAGCAGGGGGGAGCTCCTGGGCACGGGGGATTTCTGTCGCCTCGGGCTCCGTGAGGATGTGGATGGAATTACCCGCAATTTCGGGAGCTGCAATTCAAGAGGGAGATGAAAAGCAGGGGTGGTTCAGCAAAGACAGGCAGGAACAGCTAAAAGCTGGAAAACCGGCTTTTCACGGGCAGGATCCTCACTCCAAACCTCCTATTTAGCAGGCAATTATGTGGTGATTTGACGGCAACCACCACGTAAATGTGATTTATTCCCACTGAAACCAAACCGCAGCACGCAAGCACTGATGAAACGAAACCCCCAGGGCAGAAACTGCAACTTCACCTCGGAAACTTCCCTGCTTTTTATAAAATACCTGATAATTACCCGAAATTCAAAGAAATTCGGTTGTATTTGTCAGGTTAAAACATCCGTGGTGACTCACTGGGACTTCAACCGCACCGAATTAGGAACCAATCGCAGTAACAGCCGTGTAGACGTTTTCAGCTCTTTTGCCCAAAAATGTGAGGGAAAAGCCTCGTGGCGGGAGAAGTTTTGGGAACATTTGTTTGCCATATATCTGTGGGATTTCTTATAGTGACAGAAGACAAAGCTACCACACAAATACACGGATCACCAGCCAAATTCAAGAGGCAAAAATGCCAATTGAACGCTTCCCCAACAGCCAAAAACAACCACGAGATGCTCCAAGGGCGCCGTCCCCCCAAAATCAACGCAAATCAAGGCAAGCATTGGTTGGGTTCCTATGAGGTTGGACTTTCACAGAATCCACTGTATGGTAACGCCTCAGAAAGGCCGCATTTGGTCTCAAAATAAGGTCTGACCAATGCAGGTGTCGCAGAGCGCAAAACAAAAAGAAAATTACGGTGTTATGGGCAGGGTTTGCTCTACTTCTTTTGGGCTTTAATTTCTTTTCATCATCAGTAACTCACAGTTGGGTTTGCAGCCAAGACAGAGCCCCTTAGGCTCAGCCCTGAACCCCGCACCCCACACAGTGTGGGGCTGGGGATGGAGCCCGAGGGTCCTGGTTTCTCCTGGCAGGAGGAGGCAGGAGGTGGAGATTCACAGCGCTGCACGAAAACCCGGGTGGAACAACAACCGCACCCAGGAGACACAGGAGGGCTTCTGGCTACTTCTATAGCACAGAAATTAATAACATTAAATATATATTTTTAGAGGTACTATGCGCAAACTAAAAATACATTAAATATTTCCTTAGTGTTAAATATTTGCTCTGCTCTGCCCTGCTCACACCACAGCTGCAATCTTGTGTCCAGTGCTGGGCCCTCAGCTCCAGAAGGACAGGAACTGCTTGAAAAAGTCCAGCAGGGCCACAGAGATGAGGTGTGGATATGGCAGCCATGGTGAGACAGTGGCCTTGCCATGTTTCCTCACCATCCAAGCGCTATCACCTGAAGAAGTGACCACTGTGGAGCATCTCCTGCTGAGGAGCGGCTGAGGGAGCTGGGGCTCTTGAGCTTGGAGCAGAGGAGCCTGAGGGGTGCCCTCATTCCTGGGGATCCATTGGGAAAGGGCAGTGTCAGGAGGAAGGAGCCAGGCTCTGCTCTGGGATGTCCAATGGCAGGACAAGGGGCAATGGTCCCAAGCTGGAGCACAGGAGGTTCAAGCTGAAGCTGAGGCCAAAGTTTGTGAGTGTGAGGGTTCTGGAGCATGGCCCAGGCTGCCCAGAGAGGTTGTGGAGTGTCCTTGTGTGGAGACACCCAAAGCCCTGGCCGTGTTCCTGTGTGACTGCTCTGGTGATCCTGCTCTGGGGGGGTTGCACTGGGGGAGCTTTCCAGGTCCCTTCAACTCCTCACATTCTGAGATTAGTGAGTTTCATGTCGGTTTTTTTTAATCTTGGGTAGGAATTTGGATCAAGAAACAAGAAACTTACAGAGGAGGTGAAGGATGGAAAGTAGCAACTGACGGGATTAGTGAGTTTCGTGTTTTTTTTTTTTTAATCTTGGGTAGGAGTTTGGATCAGAAACAAGAAACTTATAGAGGAGGTGAAGGATGGAAAGTAGCAACTGATGGGACGAGAGGAAAAGGCCTCAAGTTGTGCCAGGAGAGGGTGAGGTTGGATCTGAGGGGAAATTTCTTCCCCAAAGGGTTCTCAGGGCCTGGCAGGGGCTGCCCAGGGCAGTGGTGGAGTCCCCATCCCTGGAGGGGTTCAATGTGGCACTTGGGGACGTGGTTTAGTGGAGGCCAGGGCATGGCTGCACTCAATGATCTTAAAGGGCTTTTCCAACCTAACTGTTTCTATGAACAGGGTCATGAAACCAGGCCCAGGCTGCCACGGGGCTGCGTTTGAGGGCAAAACACAGCGGTTTGGTGCAGATGTGGAAAATGCCCAGCACTTCTCACCTCAGCTCTGTCCTGGTCCAGGGCTTATTTTCTGTTTGGGCAGTTCGATGTTCCCTTGGAGATCCCCCAGTAAACCACCAGAAAACACAAAAAGTGGGAAATTGTTCCCGTTATTTCTACTTTAAATAAAAAAATCATTATTATTATTGTTGTTGTTGTTGTTGTTATTACCATTATTAAATATATTATTACGTATAATAGGTACTGTAATATATACAGTATCATTACAATAATAATGATAACAATAATTATAATAATAATAATGATAATAATAATAATAACAACAACAATAACAATACAACTTAATTAATAATTCAAGTCGAAGTGCACTTTCAGTAAAGAAAAGTCGAATTTTCTGGTACTTCCCACCTTCTTTGAACAGAAAAAAACCCCAAATAGGGGCAACCCGAATTTACAGCCCATGCAAACCAATGAATTGTGAAATAAACTTGAGAAAGGGAACGGTGAACGGCAGAGAATCAGATATTAAATCCCCTGTGGGCCTTTACCTGCTCCCGAAGCCACCCAGATTATGGTATTTATAACTATTTCTAAAGAATTGATGGGCTGGAATTAGAATAAAGCGCAGGACCGCGGTTTCTGAAGGCACCGAACGCTCTGCACAAACTTTGGTGAAAGCCCAGGCAGGAGATGAGAGCCAGCACCCCCCATCGCACCCGCTGCTTCCTGACACCGTTTTGGTGCGAAAAAAGCAGGAATTGGTTAAAAATAGCAGCTCACACCGCTCCAATGAGAGCACCAAGGGCAAATCCATGCCTGGCGATGCTGAGCCAAGGGGTTTTTTTCCTATGAGAAAGGAAAGAGAGCGACTGCGGTGTTAAATGGGGTCTGACCCCTCTGTCCCGTGCACATCATGAGAGCAACTGGCAAGAAAATGTGACTAATTGTAGATATTAGGGATTAATTACTGTAAGCAGCAGCAAACAGCCAAGTCCTGCTCTTACACTATTTAGGAGTGGGTTTTTTATCAGTGGATGAGGAATGAGAAATGCATTTCTGCTTCCCTTGAGAATCTGGAGCCGAGTTTTCCCCCTGCCCCTGTGGAGCTTTTCCAGCTCTTTTTTAACCGGTATGAGCAGCGAATGAGCCCAAAGCCACCTCGGTGCAAAGGCGGGCAGCAAAAATAATTAACAGCCTATAATCCAGCAATAATTTTGGTTCAAAAAGTATAAATCCAAAAAATAGCAGCCTAGATTTTTGCCGAAGGGCAGCGTTTTGGGGGTGTCTGGACAGGACAAGGCTTCCGACTCGTCCCCAAAGCTGGGTAATGGTCCCCCCTCTCATTGCCATGTGTCCCGTGAGGGGCTCAGGGATCGGCATCCGCTGCAAATTGAGGTGTTTTAGCAGCAGGAACGAATGACAACCTTCATTTCATAGGGTCTGCAGTGATTCAAAAAGCAGTTTCAGGTGCAGGCTTTCTGCTAAACTGATCAGAAACAAATGAAAACGCTACAGACTTAAAACCCAGGCGCAAACCTGACAACGCACACGGACGTATTTGAGATTTCACACGAAGACGAGGACGGAGGAGAGAAAAGCCCTGACCTCTACAACAACACCTGGTGAAAACACAGCCAGTGCTTTGTTCCCGAGCACTTCTTCCACGAAACTGCTTTTTTTTCACTGCTTTTTTTTACGTAACAGCCCGATTATTGGTACGCAGCATCCCTAACAACACCACCAAGGTTGTTCCTGAGCAACCCGAGCTCCTTATGACACCCCTGAATTTCCAGGAATTGGCAGCGGGCGCGTGGCTTAGGACAACAACGTCACGGTCGGTTCTGCTGTCTGTCACACGGGCATCACTGATCTATCAGCAGTAACGAATAAAAATAACAGAGGATAAATAATAAACAAAGAAGGCACCGAGTGAGCCGTTACTTGCTGAGCACTCAGCGACGCTCCCGGTGCGGACGGATGTGCAGCACCCGCTGTGTCCCCCTCCACGCTGTCCCCCATCCCCTCCACGCTGTCCTTGTCCCCATTGTCCGCTCACAACCAGGCACCGCGGCCCCACAAAGCACCGCCACCAAATCCCGGGGTCGCGGATGAAGCTGCACCCCGAGAAGTTCACTCC
>NW_010158162.1:7550-8686 GCF_000695765.1 Mesitornis unicolor
TCCATCCCCGATGCGCCGCACGGCGCCGTCTCCGCGGCAACGGGGCCGCCACGTGACCCAGCATCGCCCGGGCGTGCGGGGCTCTCATCCCATCCGACGGGTTCGGGTTGGGTACGGGGTCAAGGATGCCCGGTCCGGCTACAAAAGCACTATAATTTTTAACTATTTTCTTTTAATCTAACTCATTTGGATCTGTTTGGAGGTGAAGCCGGAAGCAGCACGGTGACGCGGATATGAAGTTATTTAACAAACAAATAACACTTTCTGTTCCGCTCCGTTCTTCCCCTTGAAGCAGTGAACAGAGAAGAGCAAAACTCCCTTCTTCAAAATGCAATATTCGTACAGAGAAATGGAAACAGAGCAAAGGAAACGCCACGCTGCGAGGAAAACGCTGGCTTTTAGAGGGAGAATAACGCTGCTTTTGAGAGGAAGAACAACGCTGCTTTTTACGCTTCATGAATTCTAACGGGGATTATTGCACCGTGAAATCTGACCTCCTGCGCACAAACCCCCACCAAATCCAAAATGAAATTTCACCCACTTACGCCAGCATTGAGGCAATTCTTTACAGTTGTCTCAGCACCAAAAAGCCCCACGGTGTCCCTGGGTTTGTTATCCCAGCACTGCCTTTGTCCACTGGGATTTGGGGGGGTTTCAGCATCAAGAGCTTAAGCATTAAAAGAAGTTGCAGCTCCTTTTTCAAGCATAAAAGGAATCCCAGCAAATGCTCCCTCATCCTGTCCCAGAATAACAGTGCTATTTCCAGAGCCATGACTAAGAACGCAAATATTACAAGATTTGAAGTTAGCATTGAATAAATATTGACATAATATTGGGACATAATAGAAATATCGCATTGCCAAGGAATGGCTGAGAGCTGCTTGCTTGTGCTGTGAAAGGATCGGTACAAGGTGGATGGATCTTACGAAGAGAAAAGGATCAAAAATTAAAGAAATAATTAAAAAATAAGAAAAAAACCCCCGAGAATTAAAATCCCATGTCCTATTCATTTTGTCGGGTGATGTCAGAATAACCTTCTACTGGCCTGAAATCAAGAAGGGAAAAAAATCCTCCATATATATATATAAAAATATATATGATATATTAAAAATCATTTATATCATATCATATCATAT
>NW_010158163.1:0-13660 GCF_000695765.1 Mesitornis unicolor
GGGATTGCAGTGGTGACGGGAAGCGGGTGGTGGTGGATGCTGCTGAGCACATGGAGCTAGGCCCAGCCATCCCAAGATGGGACAGGAAGCAGCCCAGGAAACCAGGAAAAGCCTGTGAAGACCTCAGGCCGCCTTGGTTTTTTATAGACTGTGGCTGGAAAGGGGAGGGAACAGTGCTGATCTCGGACCACCCAGGGTCCTACAGACACCACCTGTCCTTCCCTTTCAGACTGTTAACCCTTAAACTACAACAAGGAGCAAGTCCTGGTAGAAGCTGTGGCCTGTGGAGAGGAGCCCACACAGGAGCAGGTTTTCTGGCAGGAGATGCAGCCTGTGGCAAAGCCACTCTGGAGTGCTGTATTCCTGAAGGACTGTGCCCCATGGGAAGGACCCATGTTGGTGCAGTTCATGAAGGAATATATCCCACGGGAGGGATCCCACGCTGAGGCAGGGGAACAATATGAGGAGGAAGAAGCAGCAGGGATGAGCTGTTCTGGACTGAAGGCAATCCCTACTCCCCTTTCCCCTGTATTGCTCAAAGGGAAGAGCGAGACAAGTCAGGAATAAAGGGAGTGAAGTTGAGCTTGGAAAGTAAGAAGGTGGGGGATGGTGTGTCTAGTTTTGATTTTCCATTTCTCACTAACTTACTCTGTTATTAATTGGCAATAAATTAAACTTCCCCAGGTTGAATGTGTTTTGCCCATGACAGTAGTTGGTAATCAGTCTCCCTTTCCTTATCTTGATCATCGAGCTCTTTCATAACATTTTCCTCTCCTCTCCTCTAGAGAAAAGGGGAGGTGAGAGTGGCTTGGTGAGCACCTGGCACCCAGACATGGTTAATACACCACAACAGTGCAAAAGATAATTAGATGAACTTTAATGTCCCTTCCAACACAAACCGTTTTACGATCCATGATCATTTATATCTAATTGCATTTAAGCTTTCATAAAGCATTTAAGTTGGAAAACAAATCATTGTTCCATTCAATGTTGTAAAAGCCCTTAAACATCCTGTTCTACTCAATATGATTTTTGATAATATATCTGACAATACACAATAAGAGCAAAATAGGATGCAGAATTAGCATACAGTGAGGAAAGAACAAAATATGTGAGTAATCGTAAATTTATAATTTAAATTTTGTTACTATTTAAAAGGTGGATGTTTCAAAATACATGTTTAAGATACATCAAAAGACATTAAAGATACTGTTTCTTTTTTTTTTCTTTCAAAGGCAGACACCTCAAATTTTGAGATTCTTCCTTATTCTGATTTGTTTTCTTAGAGAATTACCACGGCACTAACTATTCCACACAAATTTTTCCTTTTCTTTTTTTTTTTTTCTGTAGAGACTTCTGTTCTTTCATTGAGGTCTAATCAATGCCAACAGGACATCAGGGAACAACGACAGCAGCCTCCAGAAATATGCTATCATTTCAAAACTCTTAAAGCTATGCCTCTTAAATTCTGTTTGTGCATATCAATAAAGTAGTGGAATGCGTAACAAGAAGCTGTGCAGAGCATTGGCTGTTGAATCCATTTCTATTTTTATTGATTGACTGGAAGAAAAGCATTACTTTATTAACAGAAATATAGTCTACTGTACATGTACCACAGCATTTAGTTGAGTTAATGAGATTAGCAAATTCACTTTTATCTTCTGATGTGTTCACTGATAGATGATATGTCAAAACTTCTTCATTCTAGACTCTCTTACAAAGAAAAAAAAAACCAAAATTAAATGGTAAGTAGTTTGGCTTTGCTTGTCCTTTTCTTGTCTGCATTTTCTTCCTTTCAAATGTTAATAACCTTAAGAATTATTTTATGTAATCTTAGCATAAGCAGTCATTCATGGTCCTTTCCTAATTATGATCAATCAGCTCCTGAAATGGTGTTGCCTGGAAAATACTCTACTCATTATTAAACCAGGCAACTGAATCACATTTGCAGTCTATCACAGTAATAGTTGTTGAACATATTAAGAATATACTTTGAAATTAAAGTTTAATTTTTAGATCTTTGTCAATTAGATTGTACAAAAATATGTATATAACTTTTTGATTTCAATGGAATAAAATTGCTTGCCTTCTTCCTGGAGTCATGTGATAAAAGGTCTCTAAGGGTAAAAGGCATCCAAGAATACTTGTAGTTCCTGAAAAACAATTATGCAAGTTGCTTGCTGCCATATTTTTAATGTAATATTTAATTTAAGAGTGGCTTTTTTCCCCTTAAAGTAAGGAATAGAGTTTTCCTGACTTTGCCATATTCATCCTTAGAGACCTTGAGCAAGTCATTTTTACTGCAGAAATCTATGTGTGTTCACTGCCTATGAGTAAAATATCACAGAAAATATCACACAATCACAGAATTATTGATGCTGGAAAAGACCTCTGAGATCAAGTCCACTAACACTAACATTGGCTAGACCATGGCACTAAGTGCCACATTCAGCCTTTCCGTAAACACCTCCAGGGATGGTGACTCCACCACCTCCCTGGGCAGTCCATTCCAATACCTGATCAGCCTCTCATATGAAGCGGAATGGATAGTAATACTCTTATATAGCAAATATCATAGATGTGTATTCAAGATCATAAGGCATTCTAGTATTATGATGAAAAGGTCAGAAATTAACATTTTCTGACATTCTTAACAGCAGTCAGGGCAATCATGTATCATCTTATTCTGGCTTACTTTCAAGTGACTAATTTATGGGTTTCTTCACAGAGACCTCTGAAAATCTCTGTGTACGTAGTTGCTGAAATAAATATTTTATGTAATTAATGGAAGTAGCTGACTTGTTTCTTAGTCGGGGAATAGGGAGAAATTATGAAAAATTAAAGCATCTTGTGGGATCTGTCACAGTCAAGCAACAAAATGTAAATAACACTACTAAAAAGGAGTCACTTGAAAGGGAAATATGATCAATAAAATTATTACAAAGAGCTGTGAATATTAACTATCCCTTAAGAAATTATAAATTCATAATGAGAAAGAAAAGATACTGTATTGATATTCTGAAATAAAAAAAATTAAAGGAGCATCACCTAATGGCCTATTTATTGACACCATGACCTTTGGACTAGCCAGGTATATCATACCTGCAAGGTATTATAACACAGTGAATATATACTAAAGGTTTGTATGGTAGAGCTAGATAGAGCAGCAGAAGCTATCTTCCAGCTGTTGATTTCCATCAATATCCATTTCACACTACAAGCTGTTATGCAGAAATGTGCTCCAGCACGAATTAAACTTTATTTGTTTTTCTCACATGATTGCAGATACAGAAGGGGAAAGACAGAGTCCTAGTTTCTCCAGTAACTCATAAAATCACTTGACTTGATTTTTAGCCACAGATATTACTGTGGGCTGAAAAGAGACCCTGGAGCTTAGAGAGATTTTTCCCAAATGCTGAAACCTTAGGGCTTTATCTCTAGAAGACCCATATTTCTAATGGCTTGTCAGAAAGAAAAAAAAGGGCTTATCTCTAAAGCTTATCTAAATGATATAAGCTTTTATCACTAAGCTGTAGTGTGGCATTAATATATTTTCAAGTGCTTCAGTGTAACCATAGAAGCACATTTGGCTGTTACAGTGTTGGAAAATCAATAATTATGCACTTTCTGTTTCTATTGTGCAAGTTGACATTTTCAATATGGCTATGTGGCACACTGGGGTGCCATGAAGATGCTGGCATAGGAAAAGTAGATGGAGTTTTAAAGAAAGTCAGTGTGTCATTTCACAACACGTGGAACAAGGCCAGAGTTCTTTTGTTTAATATGAAACCTTGAACCAGTAAGCTAAGAAAAGGAGTAAGTTTGGATTAATAAAAAAATGAACTGTTATGAATCATATTTTATTGTCAATTCCTGTAATTTTAAAAGGCTTAAACTTAATTTTAAAATAAATTGTCAAACAATATATTTGTATCTTGTCGATGAACTTGTGTATCAGCTACTGGCAACAAAGAAAGACAGCATTCCTTCATCATGTGTCCCTTAGTGTATCCTGCAATTAGGTCAGTGTTTGTAAATATGAAAGAAGGTTAAGAACATAAGAAGGTAGTTAAAACACAGATCCTTCTGTTTTAGCATCCCATCTCCAGTAGTGGCCAAAAACCGGTGCCCAGGAAGGGCCATAAGAACTGGTTGATCCTGCCGGCTGATCCTGGCCTCCAACCATTTGCAGCTCAGGAAATACCTGGGCAAAACATGTTTCCTATGTAATTAATATTCCTTAACGTTTTCCATTCGTGAACTTGACCAATCTGCTCTTGAATCTAAGCAAATTTTAACTACATACATACTGTCTCTTGAAAGCCTTCTACAGCACAGTTAGCAATTGTGGAAAGAATTGGGGTTTTTTGTAAGGTTTTAGGTAAACTACAGAAGAAATCAAGAGGAGATCACACAGTCTCTGCAGCAGACAGAAGAATACTAGATGCAGGAGAAATACCGTTGGATTTAAATACAACTAGAATTCTCTTAGTAGTTTTCAGCTTATACGGATATAAGGTATGAAACATTGCTGAGCAATTAGAGCAAATTCACAGAATCTCTGTGAAACAGGATCTACATATACTCACTAACAACCATATGGCAAAGAGCAACCCAAAGAGCAACCCATTATAACTTGTGTCTGACTTGATGACTGAATGTTGCTGGTATTTTTGTAACTCAAGTTTTATAAAATTCTCAAAATCTGATTTTGCAGTTTATCTTAATATACTCATGTTACTTCCTATGCGATATATACAGTTTTTACATGGACAATTAAACTCAAATTTAATAGAAATGTAATATATATATTAAGATAAATGAGTTGTTTTATTTCATTATATTTCTATTATATCTTCAGTATAACAAACACAAAGAGAAGCTGTACTTTTAAAATCTAAATGTATAAGTGATAATATTCAGCTATTTTGCATAAAAGAATTTATCATCCTTAAATATTACAAATTTTATTCTGAAAGAAAGATGTAATATGCATGTCACCTTGACAGAACTGGGAAACTGAGAAACAGAGTTTTTTGCTCATTGCTTTGTGACAAAAAAAGACAGGATCAAAGCAAGAAGCAAACCATTGACTTCTTTTTCATTGACTTTCCAGTACTGAAAGTGATCCTGTCTCCTACGGCATTTGCGTTCTAAAATATTTTTAAATAAACTATGGACCATGTTAATTAAATTCCACCTTTTTTTCTTTAGAAGCCAGCAAATAAGACAACTGTAAAGGAAGGACAGACAACAGTCAAAAATGATAAGATGGTAAACACTGACACTAACATGTTTTCCTTAGTTCTTGGTGAAAAATTTGGAATAGATAGAAACAATGCATGCAGTGTTCCTATATATGTCTGACATGCACTTTTTGAATGAAATCTTCCTGTAAGTCTTTATGAAGTGTGTAAGTTCTCTGTTTCTCCTCTTCACTGTTTGCCTTGTTGCTGCAGGGCTGTTTGATGGTCTCCTGCGTCTTCATTCACTGTTTTGGTAGAATCTCCAGCAACATACAATGAACTTTGTCTGGTCCCAAATCCTGAGTTCGCTTTCTTCTGTCTCTTTATTCTGAAATGAATTTTTTAAAAAAGTGTGATCACAACACTAACCAGAAGAGCCAGTTTAAGTTCAAAACTGCAGATCAAATTTCAGTAGGAGACAACAGAATTTAAATGAGACAGTCTTTCAGTAGTGTTAACTTTATAGTGCATATTGGATTTTTCAACTGATTCCTTATAACGAAGAAAAAAATATAGAGTTTCAGAACAATTACTCGGAACTCTTTTTCACAGTGAGAAGCCCGCTACACTTGCTTGCTTCACTTTTGATGACTTGAAGCCATTATTTATTGATTGACAGTTAAGAAGTGCAGTATCATTGTTATTCAGGATACATTATGTACTTACGTATAACTCATGAGTTTTTATTGGAATATGGGAAAGTGGAGAATAATGGAAAAGATTAAAGATACTTCAAACTTCTCATTTGACAGAATTCTAGCCACTTGTCCAGCATAATGTCTTCATATTGCATTAGTGGCAAGAGGGAGACATTATTTACAAAAATATCATCATCATAAAGTTACATTCGAAACATAATAATTCTAAAACTACATATTAGTTTTTATATATCTTGGTTTGATATATCACATTTTCAATAACAACATGCAGCAGAACAATAACATACACTCAAGTCTGGCACCAGAAACAGACTACTATACTCTCCAGAGTTCAGAGTACAGTGAAGAGGCAGTCAGTACTTCTGCATACAACAACACAGGTTTATCAAGATTTATGAGCTCAAATACTGCCCGAACTAACTACACTACAAACTGACCCAAGAAGAGTGTATGTAAGGGCGTTTAAATCCTGGCAGTTCTAAACTATTTCCATATATTTCTGTTTTTTATCTCATCCATAGATAACTGAAAATTTCCTGTGCTTTAAGCTTATGGGCATACATCTCCAATTCTCTCCATGTTTTCTTTGCACTTTAATTGAAATCCTATCACAAGCCACAGTGAAACTCTTTTATTTCCTTTTTTTATATCCCTTGAACTGGTTTTTCAGAGAAAGGATTTCACAGACTCATTGGTTTAGTCTTGACTCTGGGAACCTAAAAGACTTGTGAGCAATGTCTGAACAAGTCATCAAGGAACCTGAGGTTTTAACAAACCATGGAACACGGCAGTTCCCACTTGCTTCTTTGTAGCTGTAACCCAATTCCTGGCAGTGCAAATGGGTCAGTCATGCTGTTATGCATAAACATCAAATCTACTATGTCTATTAGCCCATTATATTCTTAGAAAAACCCAGCATCACATATCAAAATCACTCTGCGGTAAGTAAGCTGACGAAGTGTAAAAGCCTTTTAGCTAGCATAGCAATGTGATTGTTTTCGCCCTCACAGACCCCATGATGTTCTTGTCTACTGATGAACTTGTCCGCTAATCGTTCCAGATACAGACTGATTACCAAGTCCTGCATCAGTAAGGATCAATACAAATGGCAAATTTCTCCTGCTGCTGGGTATACAAGACTAGACTGATCTGAAACTTAGTTGTCTTAGTTTCACTGGAAATTTTTACTGAAGCAAATGGCTGTTTCCTTTTTAATTACTTTAATGATTTCCAATAATAACTTTGCCTTATTAAAAATTCTATGTAAGTTCTATTGACAACTCCTTGTTATCAAAAATATTAAAAATATGTGTGAATATTAGTGCAAGTCAATCATAGGTCTTTCCTTTTCCATTAATTTTGCTAATCTAAAAAGTATTAATAAAAACTAAAAAAAATTCCTACAACTAGCAACTTATTTTTAATTTAAATTAGAAAAAAAAGAGAAATTAAAAACATCTGAAAGATATTACCCATAAATGATGGGTATGGGCTTAAATTACATCTTGTTCCGCTGGGAATAGAGATAGTGCATTTTCAAGACAAATCAAGCTACTTCTTTTTAAAATATTTCTTATGTAAGCATCTTAGAAACACCTAATCTGGTGGTTCTAGATGTAACAGGAGTCTATCTAACATCCACAAAACTGTAAGAGGGTTTAATTCTGACTTCTATTTAATAATCAAATTAATGTAGTTAGACACATAATGAGCTACTACTAAAACCAGTACATGAATACACAGAATAGTAAGCTTTGAATATTCATACAAAAACATACACACTTGCCAGAAATCACTACCATATAGACAATCTTATTTAAAAGACTAGTCCCAATCTGTTATGAAACACAATACTTAAGAATGCCTATTGACAAGCTAACGTACAACAACTTCCTTTCATTTCCATGCTGGTTTAAAACAGTCTCCAAGCACCTCCTGTAAGAACCCCTGTGATCACTGCTTTGTGTAAGGGAATTTTTGCCAAGGTATTACTGGAGTATGTTACATATATGTATGTCAAAAGAATTTGGCTCAATTGTTCTTCTGTGAGATATACTCATGATTCCCTTAATTCGTTCTGCACTTCTGTGACTTCTTTCCACAAGAAATGCAAACATTTCTGGAGCTTGTGCCATAAAATAAAAAAAAATATTTTTTATTAAAGCCTTTATTAAAGGCTGCACCAGCCAACCTTGACAACAGCTGGCATCTGGGAAGGGTTAGGGCAAGAATTTATTCTGTTGCGTCCCTCAGCCATGTGGTGGAAGGGCACTGGGGAGACAGGTGAAATGAGAACCATGTCTGCTTTCAACTGGAGCATGCTGAGGTTCCTCAGAGCAGGCAGGGAAGCAGCCAATTACACCAGTACCCATCCTGGTCCCGTAAAGCCCGGTTAGCTCTGCAGCTGCTGCAATTGCTTTACCCATCTGCTTGGCTAGCACTGAGGATGAGTCAAAACCCCTCTGTACGTGGAAGGACTACACAACCCCAAGTTATTGCCAGACAGGGACTAAAACTGTGGAAAACCTAATAATAAAAGTAATATGCAACTGCTTTAGAAAAAAAAAAGGGGTACAAATTAGTAAGAAAAATAAAAGGCATGGGTTTTAAACTACATATAAATGAGCAAAACATTTTTAAACCCTTTTCCTAACTGCAGATAAATAGAAAATGCTATCAAAATCAGCTAATAAAATCATAAAAATGCACAGGCATATAAAAAGGCAGCATACCATATGTCCACCAATATCTAGTACAACAGGAACATTAAGAAAGCCATTAAGATAGTGTCCCCATTGTGCCCAGGTATACAATAACATATGGTACATTTCCTGCTTCACAGTGCATTTCCTTGCTTTTGTTGTTTAGCATCACTAATTTAGAGCTCAATTAATATAGTTTGTGTGTGCATTTCTCTGCAGAATATTTTAAAAGTCTTCATTGCTGCTTAAAATTAATCTTTTTTTTCAGTGCAAGTGAACAATAAGTATTAAGGTAAGGTAGGTTTTTTCCCAAGCTTTAACTAAATGGAAGAGCTAGATAGAATTATTTTAAGGTATAAATACTTAAATTATCATCATGATACTTAAATTATCATCAAGTCCTTATACAATTTGCTGTAATCATGTTACAGAAACCAAAGTTGTTTGTTTTAATAAATGAAGACTCCCCTAGGACAGATGTGGGTATACCTCAAAGGTGTAGACTTGGGGCAAAATAGTAAGAGACTAATGTAGCAGTGTTGAAGAAAACACAAGAAGAAACATAACGTGACTATGTACTTATATATGTTCACTTGTACATGTGGAGAAGAAAGGGAAACCATGATATTTGTAAGATTTTTTTTCTTCTTCATAGATATTTATTCTTGAGGAGTCTCAGGATTCCCCAAAACAAGACGCAGGTTATTTGTGAGACACATTGTCTCTCTCTTTGGTATGTATAGATTCCACATGCCTCCTAGAAGAACAGAACTTTCCCACACTAGCTCAATCCTACCAAGGCTCCTATCTGATTCCAGAACTCCTTATGAAAATAAACAAACAAACCAAATCAAACCAAAAATGCTATCTTCTCAAAGAAATCATAGAATCATAGAATGTATTGGGTTGGAAGGGACCTTGAAAGATCACCCAGTCCAACATCCCTGCAGTAAGCAGGGACATTGTTACCAGATCAGGTTGCAAAGAGCTCCATCAAGCCTGACCTTGAATATCTCCAGGAATGGGGCCTCCACCACCTCTCTGGGGAACCTGTTACAGTGATCTATCACCCTTGTGTTGAAGAACTTTTTCCTAATATCTAACCTAAATCTACCCTTTTCTAGTTTAAAACCATTACCCCTCGTCCTATTGCTACATGCCCTAGTGAACAGCTATTCCATAGCTTTCTTGTAGGCACCTTTCAGGTATTGAAAGGTTGCTAAAGCAGTCCCCCAGAGTCTTCTCTTCTCCAGGCTGAACAACCCCAACTCTTTGAGCCTATCTTAGTAGGAGAGGTGCCCCAGCCCTTTGATCATCTTCATGGCCCTCCTCTGGACGCATTCCAGCAGTTTAATGTGTTGAGGACTCCAAAGCTGGACGCAGTATTCCAGGTGGGGTCTCACCAGAGCAGAGTAGAGGGGCCGAATCACCTCCCTCGATCTGCTGACCACACTTCTTTTGATACAGCCCTGGATGCGGTTGGCCTTCTGGGCTGCAGATACACATTGGTGGCACATGTCCAGCTTATCTGATCGGCCCTTTTAGAAGACTGATATACAGTTTGATGGATTTGATGTAGAAAATGAAATTAGAGTGAAAATAAAAAAACCCCACCAACTTGTCAAATGCTTGTATCAGAAATGTTTAGATCAAATAACTGATTAGACCAAATAGCTAATACCCTGAATATTTTTTTTTCTTTTATGTAAAGGGCAAGAGTTCACTTCATAATAATAAATAATAAATGTCAGTATCCAGATCCACTAAAGTTTGCCATTTACTGTCTCATCTATGAGAGTGATGCTATACAGCATTAGTTGAAAAATCATATACTGTTTCTTTCCAAGTGTCAATGGAGAAGGAAGGGATCTCTGGTTTGAAACCAAATCAGAATAAGAAAGGAAATTACAAACTTGAATTAGTTTCTTAACTGGCGTAAGCTATGTCTTAATTTTAGACATTTATTATTACCTAAAATAATTTATATTCTGAATGGAATTATAGGTTCCTGCCTTAATTATAGTAACATAGATTTGTTACTATTTAGCATTAGGGGACTGTTAAAGACCACGAGTGAGCATATGGATATTGAATCATGTTTCATATCTTTGCAAGACAGAAATTGCTTAGACCTGGTGTAAAGTCATCCACTATGCCATTCTAATCTCTAAAAATACCATATAGTCTCTCTAACAGTATGACTTTTTCCATAACTGTTGTGCTTCCTTTGGGAGTATCAAGACTCCAAGTCATATTTTTTTTGTATTTCTCATTCAATTATTTTTGCTTCCTTGGAACTCATGCAAAATTAATCATTACAAGAAAAGGTTTGTGTTTTGCCGTATAAATATATTCTCAGAATGAATTTCCCTAGATTTTTTCTGGGTACATTGTATTCCAATAGTTACTACTGAAATTTACTAAACAATTACATTTAATACATTCCTTAGGGTAGAATACGACAAAAATTACAATTCTGAGCAAATTTGCTACTGCAAGCTAAGAGCAACATTTTGCAACTGCATCACTGTAGTCATACAGATCAGAACTGGAAATTAATGTTTCTGGAGATCAAATAGTTTAAGTCATCCAGCAAGAACTTAAAGAATGGCAGAAGATTACCATTATGCAGTGACTACCTAGCAGAAAAGGACTCCTTCAAACATCCATTCAAAAATTCATGTCTTGTTTACAGTGAGGTTTTCCAGAAGAACTATGATTCCCATTTATAATATAACAATTTCATTTCTGGCACATAATAAGAATTAAGAGGACCTTTAAAATGGTCTGGTTTTTTCTTTAATTGTTCTTCCTTAATTCTTAAGACAATAATATATTTCTACTGAATTTACTTTGATAATGACTTCTTTATTGAATTCAAATATTTTTGAATCTGATCATCCCAGGTTATGACATGGTCAAATAAAATCAGTTTTCTGAAGAAAATACTTCCTTTCAACTACATGATAGAAGAAAAAAGTCTATCCAATCTCCACAACAAAATGGACACAAGAAATAAATACTTTCAGATTTTAGAGAACCGATGGTAACGTTTTAGCTTTTCTAGGTTTGGTTCTTAAAATACTCTGAGCCTGCTGGAATGAACCAGAATATCCATGTCATCTGCTGTTAAAGTAAAAGAATGCAAAAAAGGTAGACTTTTCACAACTTGATTGAAAATGCTTATTTCCTTGTTCATCACTATTTATCAGTATTATGTAATTGTGCCAATAAATATTTAATTATTTGAATGTCACAATAAAAGAACAGAAAATGTCCTTATATTTGAATACAAAGCTCTTTTCCCATTGCTAAGCAGGCATTAAGGCTACATACAAATTGGTTTTGTCATTATTCTCTGAAAACTATTGGTTTTGACATTCACATTGCAAGCACTCAAAATTTAAAGATATTTTAAAGTAAAAATTGAAAAAGATGTCACAAATACTGAATAGTGATCAACATGTGAACAATCAATAAGTTTTGGGTTTTTTTTTAATACAGTGAAATTAAAATAGAAAAAAACCCCAACCCGTGAACTTGTAGCTAAATGACTTATTGTTCAACAATCTAAATTCTACCTGGGAAAGTAGATAAGTGGTTATTTTAAGACTTTTAAGTAGATAGTATAAGACTTAGGTGTGTAACGTGTTTTAATATTTCTTTGCAAAATGCCTTCTGATTTCTGAAAACAGGAGCAGTTTTTCTAGTCCTACAAAGATATCTATAATATATGCACTCCTTTCTGTTTTAAGAAATGTGATTTGCATGGAAGGCTTTTTGTGGGCATTTTTTAAATAGCTGAAAAAAAGGATAAGAAAGTACACTTTGCACTACCTCTTTTCTCATTCCTTTTTAATACATTAAGATTCACTTTCTACAGTAATATTTTCACCTACATAATCTCCAGGCCAATAAAAAGCATGATCATTTCCCTTCCCAGTAATTACATGGTTGCCAGCTTCAATTTAGTTCCATTTACCCTTTCAGAGTACTTAACTTTTAAGAGTTGCTCAACATGCATCTTCATTACTTTCTTCTTACTTCTTGCAGGTATGAAAGGTATTCAAATCTGTAGCAGACATTAATTTCCCTCCTTCCTTATCCGCTTCCTATTCTCCATCCAAATTTTTCTTGAAATTAAGTGAGCTATCTTCAGAATCACATCAGGTAGTTTCTTTGTTACATACTGTTTATTCACAATGAAAACACTACAATACACTCAAATTTAAACTGAAAATTAAGTTCTTGTCAAAGCAAGGGAAAAAAAACCATGTACACTCAACAAAATAAACCATTTAATTCCTGAAAAAAACTACTTACTATACTGCATTATTATTCAATATTATGCCTCCTAGTTATAGTCAGTGAATGAAAATTATATGAGAATTCTGGGAAGCATTGAAGAGTTCTGCCATACACCATGTTCTGTCTTGGACCACAGCCCAGAACTCTGTTCATCTTTGACAGTATTAAAGTCTGATGTCTCCTGAACCGGCTGGAGTAGAAACAAATACCAAGCATCTCTGCAGTGCTGTGTTTATGAGCTGGGCAACGGTGAAAACATTTCTTTCAAAACTTGTAAGACTGAGAGACAGAATATGAACGTTCACATTACAATTGCTTATTCTATTCCCTTCCATTCCTCCCAGCTTCAAATTCTGATATGATAGTAGCTGCTATCTCACTAACTGTTAAAGATAAGATGCAGGTAGAAAATTATCTAACTGGAAGTTTGAACCTCGGCTTTCAAGTGTCACAAAGTGCTAATCTTGAGCTCTGTGGTTTGTAAGGTTTTGACTGCTGCAATCATGTGGGAGCTGAAGTGAAAAGCAACAAATGCTGATGGTAATCTGGTGATGTGAAGGTTTCATTATCTTAGGACCTACCATGTCTGATAAAATAGTACAAGTGCTCTCAGGACCAGTAAAATTATCTTAAGTATGCAAACAGGGGGAAAACACTGATCCCTCAATGGCAGCAAAGGGGACAAAGACAAAAGCCGACAAAGAGTAAAGCTTTTAAAGACTAGAGGTAAAACAAAATTAGATAA
>NW_010158163.1:13671-17964 GCF_000695765.1 Mesitornis unicolor
TTTTTCCCTTGTCCATTTTTTTGTCACAATGTTTTCTTTACCAATGTGTTAGAATAACAAATTTGTATTTGCAAAATAACATTCATAGTTTTGGTTTCCTATTAGAAAAAAATATAATATGCATTTTCTGAATTTTATGGTAAGAAAAGTTGCCTGAAGTTTACTCCACCTCAGTTACATTCATGATGTACCTAATTCTCAATACTATTCAGTACAAATCGAGCTATTATTTACAAACTCCTCTGAAAAGTCTAATTTTTATGTCTCTGTTACAATACTACAACATGAGCTGGCTGCATTTCTACTGTCTATTTTTCTGGCACTCCATAAAAACTGTTTGATGCACTCAAAAGCTGGAGCGTATAAAACTGTGGTTTTACTGTGTGTTTATGCTCAAAAGAAAAGAAAAAGCCAAAAAAAAAGACATATATATAATAAGATGAAAAATTAACAGTTCAAATTGTATGCAATTAAGGTTACTTTCATATCCTCTGCAATTTTATTTATGACTTTTGGTGGAAGAAAAGGTCTTACATCTTTAACATTCTTGCTTTCAGTGTCAATACAGAAACCTTGTATTTTCTTTTTTTTTCCCCTGATAGATTAATTTTATTACTGTTGAGATTTCTGGCTGTCACTTCCCAATTCCTTGGTTTTTCAGATCTCTAAATCTTTTGCTGCCTCCAAAGACTGCATCTGTCACACTATTCTTTAGGTGCCTGAAAACTTCTACATTTCAAAAATATTATTGCAATTAAAAAGAGAAAGATGTTTATCGTTCTATTTTTTACATAAAACATTAATAGGATATTGGGCTGAAACACTATGAAGCTCTTCTGTGACCAGATACAGATTTAGAAACAGTATACAAAAGATATAAATAATCGTAGTTCAACTTTTACTTTACAATTTTTCAGTTTGGCACAACTATCACCTGGGAATTTCTATGACAAGTGACACTGTACTGGGAAGGGAATAAAGTTCCATAGTGGCAGTGTCATCTTCAGAATGAAGCACTGAAAGTCCTTCCAAGAGTAACAAACTTGCGTTCTCCAGGTCTGAGATGTTATTTGGCTTTAAAGATCTTAAGTGTGGGGAAAGAAAATATGTTCAAAACATCCTCTCCCTAACAGCAATTTGAACCTAAGAACTATCAGAACCTTTGAATGCTGCATCTTCTCTTTTCTACTAATTTTCTAAATTTTGGAACACATCTCAGCTGAAGCATGAAAACAATAATGAAAAAGTAACTTTGACAAATACTTTACAGGTAATAGTAGAAAAGCACAAGGCTATAAGCAGCATAAATGCTGACAGGCCTATGAATATTCTCCTTGCTTCTATTCATTTTCTGTGGATAGATATGTATGTCTGTGTAAGGCACACCATAATGGATACAGAAAAAAATATATTACTGTTTCTCTGTCTAGAAAGGTAGAAGAAAAAAGTGCAGTATTTGGAGTTTGAAATAGGCTCAAGAAAAAGTTTTTCACATCATCATTCAAGATTTTTAAGGAATGGAGATGAATTGGAGTTGCTCACAGAGATATGGAAAAAAGTTCTTCCTTGTCCACTTCTAATTTGTCTTTCAAAAACAACAACAGAATCGCAACAACTTGCATGCATATTTACATAAGTTTTAGTTAAAACAGTGATCTTGAAAGATGTCAAACATTTGTGGACAGGAAGAGAGTATTTCAATTGTTTTACAATTACTAGACATACCTATACTGTAAAAATAAACTAAGAATCTAAAAAGCAAAGATTATGTTTTCAGGTCCTTTGTATCTTGTATTTTAACTTTTGTTTCTTTTTTATCTTCCACTATGAAATCACACACACACACACACACACACACACACATATATATATACACACACACATATATAATTGAAGTATTTAACACATATGCTTTGCTATGTGGTTAGGAAAGTAACTGTATGCATACATCTGCTTAAAATCCTACGTAAATCTATACACTAATTTGATGTGAGTTTTGGACAGGTGGCAAGGTACCCAGTGGACAATCAGAATTTAATTTTTTTTCTACTGTTGATCTAATGCAGGAAAAGAAGAAATTTTAGAATGTTTTATAACTAAAGAAAGGGAAAATAAAGAACATAACTTTAAGATTACAAGTGTAAATTTACAAACAGAGATTTCTGGAATAATTATTTCAAATTGAGGTCTTGTACAAAATCCAGAAAATGTTATAAAAAAGTATAATAAGAAAACTTTTCAGTATAGAAGAACCCCTAATGTAATGGAATTAAAACAAGAAACTAATGAAGGTTCTAAAAATATGCCTATAAAGATGACAGCTTCAGCTTAAAGAAGTGACAGTGAGATCAATTCAGTGAGAAGTGATCATCAGACTGTCAATATTCAAAAAAGAAGAAAAAAGTCATACAGGAATAGCTAAGTTCTGATTAGAGACAAAGAGATTCCTAATAATACAAAGGCAGATCTGGAAGTAGAAAACCTCCGAATTATTACACTTATAAAGCTAATTGCTTTTTCAGTTAACCCATTGCTTTTTCAGTGAGAACATGTTACTTCCTTCCCTGAAAAATAAAAAGTTGTTAATTATTCAGAACTTGAAGAGTGATAAAATAATGTAACAATGCTCTGGAGCAGTAAGGAAAAATAAAGATGTGAGTTATTAAAAAAGAAACAGAGAACACAGTAGTTATTAAGCTACCATATTAATCCAATAAAATGACCACATCTTGAATACTGAATACAATATTTACTGTATCTGGGAGGTATTCACACAAACCAGGAAAAGGTTTGCAGAACAAGAAGCATGTAAACAAATGTATGGGATGACTTCCACAGGAGAGACGACTAAAGAAACTTCAGGATGAATATGATGGAGTGAACAGGAACAGGTAATAATATCTAACAATGCAGAAGTAACGAAGTAGGGAGCATCACATGAAATCAGCAAAAGGCAAGAAAGAATAACTTTTCACAGAACACAACCAAGTATTGAGATGTCTTGTAGAACGCTGTTACAAAAGTGTTACAGGGGTCCAGAAAACTGTTGAACAATATAACAGAAGAAAACTCAATATAAGGTTTAAAAGATATCAACTCTGACAGAGGAGTCCTTGACCTTCATTTTTATAGAATCTCACACTGTACTCCTGGCACATGTGTCTACCTGTCTGCTCTGCTCTTAAAATCTTAGACAAATCCACTTTTGCCCACCACAAGAAGTAGGATACCAGTTTAGATGGAACTTTGGGTGGTATTATTCTGTTATATTAATTAAGCATTAATTAGCATACAGAACACCACAGATTTTTGTTTTCAGACCTATACTTAAGAAGAATTATAAATATGAAATGCACTGTGCTTGGACTTGGGAGGACTTCTTGCTTCAACTGTTTTTTTCTCCCACTACATTTAAGATACATAGCCTTATAGACCAGGGAAAAACTTTTGGACTCTAGTTCCTATTTGACATGAAATGTTTTCAGAATGACCATGAGCCAGCACTGTGCCCTTGTGGCCAAGAAGGCCTATGGCATCCTGGGGTGTATCAGAAGGTTAGTAGGTCGAGAGAGGTTCTCCTCCCCCTCTACTCTGCCCTGGTGAGACCGCATCTGGAATATTGGGTCCAGTTCTGGGCCCCTCAGTTCAAGAAGGACAGGGAACTGCTGGACAGAGTCCAGCGTAGGGCTACAAAGATGATTAAGGGAGTGGAGTATCTCCCTTATAAGGAGCAGCTGAGGGAGCTGGGTCTCTTTAGTTTGCAGAAGAGGAGACTGAGGGGAGACCTCATTCATGTTTATAAATATTTAAAGGGTGAGTGTCACGAGGATGGAGCCAGGCTCTTCTCGGTGACAAACAATGATAGGACAAGGGGTAATGGGCACAAGCTGGAACACAGGAGGTTCCACTTAAATTTGAGAAGAAACTTCTTCTCAGTGAGGGTAACAGAGCACTGGAACAGGCTGCCCAGAGAGGCTGTGGAGTCTCCTTCTCTGGAGACATTCAAAACCCGCCTGGATGCCTTCCTGTGTAACCTCATCTAGCTGTTCCTGCTCCGGCAGGGGGATTGGACTAGATGATCTTTTGAGGTCCCTTCCAATCCCTAACGTTCTGTGATTCTGTGATGGATTCCTGCTCTTTTAGAAAGAACAATCAATGTCTCAAAGTGCAGGAAAAGAGAGCACAAAGTTCAGTCAGACTGTGACTTCTCTATTTAGTAAAACCCAGTCGTATTTTACATGTATTATGATTTCAAGGATGAGATGAATCACAGAATCACAGAATCGCTCAGTT
>NW_010158164.1:0-377 GCF_000695765.1 Mesitornis unicolor
CCATCTGTACCTGAGGTTGGGGAGTCCCTTGCCGCGCTCTGCAGCGAGGGGTCCACGTTGAAGCAGAAGGTTTGTGACTCCGATGTCCCACCGTTGTCTTCAATCCCGTCCACAACTCTGGGCAGGGAGGAGTGAGGGCTGGCATCGTCACCCCTTGCCCGTTGGCCACGATTCCTGGTGGCCTCCCAGGGACGGATGGGCTACCAATGTGCCCAGCCTTACCTGGGGCTGAGGTCTGGGGGGCCGTAGGCGTGCAGGGAGGGGATGAGGAGCTTGGCTGGTCTCCTGCCCGTGCTGCCTTCCTGCTCTGGGAGCCGGGTGTCCCTCTGGCACTGCGGAGAGGGGCTGCGGCCCCGGCTGCAGCGGGCCGGGGCGCG
>NW_010158164.1:632-1198 GCF_000695765.1 Mesitornis unicolor
GGGGCCCAACGCCGGGCAGGCCCGCCCCTCCCCTGTCCTTCCCCCCCCCTACCCCCAGTGTGGCACAAACCTGCGACAGCCGTGGAGACCGAGCGTAGCGGCAGAGCCCCTGCGGGGAGAGCAGACAACACCGGCTCAGTGGCACATGGGAACCGCACGGCTCCGCGGGTACCTGGGCATGCACCCTCCCATCCCTCAGTGCCTCCTGGGGGGCCAAACCTCCCGTGGCCCCCTGCTCAGCCCCAGCACCGGCCTCCTCCGCAGCCCCTCGCCCGCTCTCCGTCCTGTGCTGCTCTTGTGATGCTGATGAGCTGCCCAACCTTGGCCTGCATGTCCCGAGCTGGGGCAATCAGAGCATCAAATCCCATCCCCAGCTCAGCCACCAGGACATCAACCCTCCAAGGAGTGTGCCTTTGGCCAGAGGAGGGGCCACAGGGCTGGCAGGACTTGGCAAACTCCATTGGCCCCCACCCACCCTTGTTTTTTTTAGGATTCTCCTGGGCCATGGCCACGTTGGGTTTGAGAGGGGTCCCTGGGTTCGAGAAAGCGACGTCCTGGCGCGCCTT
>NW_010158164.1:1263-2139 GCF_000695765.1 Mesitornis unicolor
CCCCCGCCCAGCAGCAGCACCGGGGGAGGATGAGTGCTGCAGAGCTATTTCTGCAGCAGAACACCAGCATGACTAAACCTGCGCTGCCTCCTGCGCACTGGGGGGGCCATGTCCCAGCTGCCTGTCCTGCGGTGCCCCCGATCCCCCCACTCCCTTTTCCAAGCCTCCCATCCACCTCAGCCCCTTGCATTGAAACGTCTCTTGCTTCCAGTTCCCTGAGTTGTGAGGAGCCAGGATGGGACGTACCTGGAGGTCGGGGTGGCACAGCCACAGCCCCCCTCCAGAGCCCAGAGACCATGGGCAGGGAGTGGCCAAACTCCCCATCCACGGCCCTGCTCCAGTGCCAGGGGCTGCAGGGATGGGAAGGGGCCTGCAAGGGAGGACACGCACCCACCTCCATCTCGCTCCCCTCCCGCAGGTTGAAGGTCAGGTCCTGGTGGATGTCGGCCGTGAACTTGCTGGCGTACTCGGGGTAGAGCTGCAGCACCTCGCAGAGCCCCCGCAGCCCGATGTACTGCAGGTCACAGTAGGTCAGCGCCTTCACATCCGCGTTTGTCTTGATCACTTGGTCTGTGCTGCACAGGTCGGCACCAATCAAATCCCCTTTGCCTGCGAGAGGGGAGCGGGGTGGGCTAGCGGAGTGGACTGGTGGCATGAAGGGTGGCATAAGGGGCTGGGGGGAGCCATGGCACCTGCCCTCACCCAGGATGGCCAGGACCACGTTGTCCTTCAGCACCTCGAGGGAGCCAGAGCAGACGAAGTAGTTGGCCTGCAGCGCGTCGCCCTGGCGCAGTAGGTACTCGCCTGGGGCGCAGAACGAGGTCTTGATGTGCAGCGAGAGCGAGCGCAGGCAGCCACGGCTGGGGGGCTCCAAGA
>NW_010158164.1:2170-2726 GCF_000695765.1 Mesitornis unicolor
CTCAAAGACGGGCAGCTGCAGGATGTCCTTGTTGAGGTGCATGGCCACATCAGCGCGCAGCTCGTCGGGGAAGTCGTGCAGCAGCTGGGGAGAGTGGAGCGGGGTGCTGGGGTGCAGGGGCACAGAACAGCCTTTCCTGCAGCCTGGCACTCCAGGGATCAGATTCTCCTCTGGAGCAGAGCATCTCGCTGCTCAGCTGCCCTGGCTGCCCTGGCAGTGCCCAGCTCTGCTGCAGTGGCGGGCTGGTGCTGCTGCTCCGTGTGCCCATCCCAGTACCCGTGCCCACAGGGATCTGCCCCAGCCCTGGCCAGCAGCTCCAGTCGGACCAGCAACAGAGCACAGACATGTGCACGTCTGCCCACGCATGCATGTACGTCCACACACACGCACACACTCACACACATTTGTATTCCCACAGCCAGCCCTGCCAGCCCCATCACCCCCACGCTGGGCACAGGACTGGGGCCAGAGGGGCCAACACCCCCTACCTCATTAGCATCAATGCCGTTGTTGACGGACCAGGTGGTCTGGAAGTACTCCAGCATCCTCTGCTTGA
>NW_010158165.1:0-1391 GCF_000695765.1 Mesitornis unicolor
TGCTCCTGGCAGGTCCAGACCCCGCCGTAGGTCTCTGGTATCCCCCGGGTCTGCGTTTAAATGTGAGCGTTTTGGCAGAGTGGAATTGGAGAGGCGAGGCGCCAGCCCCAGTTTTACCCTTTGATGGATCTGGTTGTGCAAAGGAAAGGGTCTGCTTTTTGAGATAGTTTGTTTCTCGTGTGGTGTCCTTCTTTGCTGCTGGTACCTCACTACGTTGCTGGAAGGAGTGACAGGATGAAGGAAAGTAAAACTCCCACAAAGCCGACCATTTGAATTCCGTGTATCAGATTTGACAGATTTGATTTGCTATTTGGCTGAACAATGTTGTATTCTTTTTATTTCCTTTGCTTGTGTAAACACTGCCTCATCCCTTTATGTTTCTGCTTCTTAACACATGCAGAAGATTTTGTTAGTGTAAGCTGTTGAATGCAAAACATCCTTATTGGTTTTGGTGCCAGAAAGGGTAGCGGTAGCCTCTTGCCAGAGCAGAGCAGTGATTTAATTAATCAAGCTGAAGGGTCTGAATTTTGCCAGTGCAGAAGTCTATTGTGTAATGCCTTGTGGTTTCCATAGCAGCATTGCATTTTCCAAGATAGCAGCAATGGAAGAATCTAAACTGATAAAGGGGAAAGCTGTAAAATATTTCTGGGAAATGTTATTTGATACTCCTGTGGAAATGGAAAGTAATGTAACATTAGACAAAAAGAATACAGAATGAAAATATTTAAGAACATATCCACCTGAACTAGCAACACTTTTTTATTACAAAGGACATCACCTTTTCAAAATCTTACTCATTTTTAGAATAGGTGGTTTTTTATCTCTGTATGTTCTTAACATAACATTTACTGATTAGCGCTGGTGTTTCTGATGGCTTCCTGTGTGCTTTCAAGAAGCTTTTTCATCAGGAACTGGATACATTCTCCTGTCTCTGCACAAAAGTGCAGTAGGAAAGTTGCATCATTATTAGCACCAGGGAAAAGAGAACTGCACTACTTACATGCTAATGGATGATCTTTATATTCTGTCTGGCTCTGTGTCTGAATTCTTCAGAGAGGAATGCCTTACAAGTTCTCAGTCATGCAGATCACTCTAAAAGGTTTTGTTTTACTAGATAACATTTTAATCAGTGTATTGAGAACTATTATAAAGACCTTTTAAATCATCTGTACCATGTTTCATGTAAGAAAATTTAAGATTCTGTGGAGTGCATCCAGTAAATTGTCTAATTGGCTTTATATTTGAGAACCTCGCTGAAGCAGTTTAGCCAGTACAATGTGATGCTGTCAGTATACTGCATCATCATTGGTAAGGACAGTTTTGTTTCATCGCTGGCATTCTCAACAAGTCTCTATATATTATATAATTTATATATATAGACACTGTTATAT
>NW_010158166.1:0-1048 GCF_000695765.1 Mesitornis unicolor
TGGAGGTGCAAGCGGCCCCCCTGGACTGCTGAAGGCCGGGGAGCTGCCGGGGCTCAGCGTGAGGGGGTTCAGGGTAGGGAGGGAGAAACTATTTTTTACCAAAAAAAAAAAAACAACCAACCCCAACTAAGCTACAAAACTGAATAACAGAACAAAAAGGGATTTAATGGACTTGAGCAAGAGTCGAAGCGGCACAGGGAGAGGAGCTGAGATGGCCACGGGGCTTGAGAGCCGCTTCGTGGTCTCGCAAGGGTCTGGAGCCGTGCATAGGGTCTGGATCCTTGTGCAGGGTCTGGTGGATCCGTGTGCAGGGTCTGGAGCCATGTGCAGGGTCTGGATCCATGTGTAGGGTCTGGATCTCTTCATGGCTCCCAAAAGCACCCACTGGCAACCAGGAGGGCTCGGAGGGGCCCCAGCCCCAGGGGGACGATGGCCCGAGCGGTCGAAGAGCCATAGAAATGATCAGCAGATCACCCCATCCCCACGTCCCCCTGGCACCACCAGACACCCCAGCGGTGTCGGCTCCTTCGCTGGACAGCCCCTGTTTTGGAAATACAAAAAAAAAAAGGCCTTTCCCGTTGGGATACATGTTCTTTATTTGTTTCTTTTTCATTTTGGGGTGGTTTTTTTTCCTTGAGCACTCAGATAATCAGCCACAAACCCAGCCCCATCCTGCTGCCCTGTCGTTCGCTTGGCCGGAGGGAAGCAGAGGGGAAAGGAGGGGATTTTTTGGGGGAAAAGAAGCAGAAACGGCGATGGTGACAAATCTCTTCATTGGCATCGCTGTGGGGCTGGCGTCTGGCGGGGGGGGGGGTTGGATCCTGTATCCCACAAGTGTAATCTCAAGGCTATTTTGTAAACTTTTGTGGATAATGTTAAGAAAAATAAGATGAAAAATGGGAAGGAAATGGGAGGGAAGGAGGTCTGGCTTTTCTGTTTTTGTATAAAAAAAAAGGAAATGAAAAAAAAGAGAAGGAAATGCTTTGTACGCTGGTGTGCAGCTGGGGGGGGGTTTGTGGCAGGAGCCCCTCGCTTCAGGTGCTGTGGG
>NW_010158166.1:1084-1309 GCF_000695765.1 Mesitornis unicolor
GGGTGGGCACGGGGGCATCCAGAGCTCAGCTGGCGCCTGTGGAGTCCCTTTATGGCGAAGAGCAAGGAAAAAACCCATAAAAACACGGTGAAAAGCTGTGTGAGCTCCTCGTCCATCCCCCAGCCAAGGCGAGATGGTTCCCTGCTGGATAAGCTCCGCGCTCAGCCGGGCGCCGTGATGATTTCAGGAGGTAACGGCTCTCCCTGGTCCCTCCAGCATCGCCGC
>NW_010158166.1:1341-30044 GCF_000695765.1 Mesitornis unicolor
CCCAAGCAGACACTGGGAGTTAAATGCAGGTTTAAATACTTGGCTGAATTAGAGCCAGGATCTGCTGCAGAGCTCAGGTGTGCAGCCGTCGGCGTTTGCCAACGCGGGGCCTAAAGCAGCTTGGAGTACAGCGGGGAGACTGAAATGGGGAATAAGTTCCCTGCGGTTCTGCTGAATTGGTGCTGGAACACGTGGAAACAGTCGCTGAGACACTGGGAGTTAAATGCAGGTTTAAATACTTGGCTGAATTAGAGCCAGGATCTGCTGCAGAGCTCAGGTGTGCAGCCGTCGGCGTTTGCCAACGCGGGGCCTAAAGCAGCTTGGAGTACAGCGGGGAGACTGAAATGGGGAATAAGTTCCCTGCGGTTCTGCTGAATTGGTGCTGGAACACGTGGAAACAGTCGCTGAGAAGTTTCCCCTGGTTGTAAACGCGTCCCTGGTTTAATCCTGCTCATCCCCAGTGATGCTCGGGCAGCGCCCGTCCCCTGCGCCATCCCCATCCCTGCAGAAACACCACCAGCTCCCCCCAAAAAAAGCAGGGACCGAGCCATTTAAGAGCTGTAATTGCGTAGGAGTAGAGGAAAAGCCGCTTTGATCGCGGTTATCGCGGCCGCCGCTGCCACGCTGGGACAGGAGGGGAAGGTTCAGCCTCCGCCGGAGCCGTCTGCTCTCATCTGAAAGCGGCGCCTGCAAACCAGAGATCCAAATGTGAGAGCTGCGCAATTATTTGGGTACCGTTTGAAACCGGAACGACCTGGACCTCTGTGCATCGCGCCCAGGATTCATCTCCATTGGGTCCCCCCTGCACCCAGCATCCCCAGTGGGATGGGGGTGAACAAATCAAGCCCCACTCCTGTCCCGTGCCTCCCAGGACATCAGCTGTGAGCATCGTAGGTGCCTCATACACCATTTTATTGTTGGTATTTATAATTAAAGCACCAGCTTTTCGTCCTGGAGGAAAGGCCCCATAAACTGTTCCCTATCCATGGGGGTCAAGGACCCCATGGCTCACAGACCCCATGGCTCACAGACCCTTCCTCCTGCAGAGGCCACAACCAGGGGGTACCCAGGGCTGAATTAAAGCCGGCCCTGGCTGGAGGGGGCAGGGGGGATCCAGGCACCCTGCAGCACTGAGTCCCCAAATTCAGAAGTGATGCTTGTGCTCCTTATTGGGAGGCATCGGGCCAAAAATGACCCTTGCTGGGTTAATTATAGCGGCTGCAAAGTTTTACAGGGCTCAGGATTGGGACTTGGGGCTCGTCCTCTGCCTTGCAGCCGGGTTTGCAACTGGGGAGGATTTGCTGGTGCACACAAGGGGATTTGGGGGTACCAACCAGGGGGAAAGGGGCGTTTTAGGCACAGCAAAACCTGATTGCATCAAAAGGTCCCTTCAAAGGGGAGCAGCCCCCCGAGGCGGGGGTCTCATCTCCCAGCCCAGAGAGCCAGGATGTAGTGGGAACCAGCGATGCTTTGGGAAGGGGAGAGGAGGGTCTGACCCCGGGTGCTCTTTAATGTGCCCCCCAAGGCACAGCAAGAGCCAGGGCAACTCAAACCAGACACAAGGGTTTTATTTTGGGGTAGCAGAAGTGATCGCCACTGCAGCAGCTTTACCGGTAGCGGGGGGCAGCAGGGGTGCAGCTCTCAAATGGATGCTCTGGTGAACAGGATCCCAAATCTCTCAAGCCTGAGGCCGTCACCAACACCCGATGTCCCTCCTGCTGCTGCTGGGGGGGGCTCCATCACCCCCTGGTCGTCCCCCTCCATCCATCTGGGGTGTAAAGGCTCATTTGGGAAATGCTCCTCCTGTCTGTCCCGTCAGGTCTCACCCCAGACACTGGTTTCTCTCCCGTAAACAACTCACTCATAGCTGTTAGGTTTAATTTCTCCTTTTTTTTAAAATCAATACCTTTGCTTTGAGGACAGCAGTAAAATCCCCATTTCTGCTTCTCCCGCCCTCTCCCCGTCCTCCTCCTCCTCTTTCCCAACACCGTGGCTCTCATCCGCAGCCGAGCGTCTCCCCACAAAGCCAACCACGAACACTGCGTGCCAGGCTCGATTTTAAGCACCCAATAAAACTGATTTTTTTTGGAGTGGCTCCATCACTGTGTCCTTCTTTTGCAGAGCCCTTGTACCCACCAAGGGCCCTGGGGCAGAGAAGCCCCATTCTCAGTGCCCATCGCTGCTTGCCTACATCCCTGTACCCCTGCATCCCTGTATCCCTGCATCCCTGTATCCCTGCATCCCTGTCTGTATCCCTGCATCCCTGTATCCCTGTATCCCTGCATCCCTGTATTCCTACATCCCTGTATCCCTGCATCCCTATATCCCTGCATCCCTGCATCCCTGCCTGCATCCCTGCCTCTATCCCTGCCTGCATCCCTGCCTGTATCCCTTCTTGTGTCCCTGCATCCCTGCCTGCATCCCTGCCTGTATCCCTGCATCCCTCCCTGTATCCCTTCTTGTGTCCCTGCATCCCTGCCAGCACCAAGGGCTTTCAGGCTCTCCGGAGCACAGCAGGCACATATTGATTAGTTCGTTAGGGAATCAAAGCAGGCCTCTCCTCCACTCCTCAGCACTTCCTCAAGAATGATTTAAATTAAAACACCCGACCTCCTTGGGAAATGTCAGCGGCGTTATCCATATGCATGATGCCATTAGGATGAAGCAGGTGCAGCTTTCAAAACCTTGAGGAAAAGCTACCTGTCAATCTCCACAGAGCAGCTCTCCCTCCAAACGCTTCAGCACTTGCCCCCCTCCCTCCTCTATTGCTGCTCTATGGGTGGGGAAACTGAGGCACGGAGCCGCGCAGTGATTTATCACCTTCAGTCCCTTTTCCCCTCCCAGGGACACGCTGGGGTCAGGACACAAACAATTATTTGGCATTTACACCCAGAAATCACCAAAGAAAGAGCAAAGAGGCAAGGGCAGGAGTCACGGAGGAGAAACGATTGCAGCTCATTTATTTCCCAGTGCTGTTCAGAGCTGCAGCAGCTCCTGCCCCAGTGAACGGGCTCAGCTGCGTTCAAGTGGGCAATTGAGGCCAAAATCAGGCTGATGGAAACCAGCGGGGCAGGAGGGGTGGCACTGGGTCAGTTTGGGGCTTGAAAAGCGCTGACCTCACTGGGGGCTGCTTTGCCTCTGCTCTCAGTGTCCTGTCTTCCCTCTCTGTGGATTTTGGGCAGCCCCTCTCCCCACGGCCTGAGCCATTTGGGGTGGGTGAGGCTGTGCCTTGAATTCGTCCCATGGTGCAGGAGGTGTCCAGAGGAGTGAGGATTTGGGAGCAGCAGCATCACAGGACAACATCAGCGGTGCCAATGGATGCTGCAGGTCCTGGTGAGAGAATTCTTCTAATTAAGAACCTGGTGTGCACCTGGGGGGCACTTTGGGGTGTTTGGGGTGAGGGGGGGTGCAGAGGCTGTGGCTGCCCCGGGGCAAGGGGCAGATCACCCTGGTCCCATCCTGGGGTCTGATCCCATCCCGGGGTCTGCACCCAGGGGGATGTGGGGTCACCTCTGGTACCCTCGCTGCTCCTGAGCCGTCCTGGAACCTCATTAAATCTTAATTAGGTGGGGGAAGAGGAAGAATTAATTTTGGATTTGCATGTGGTTAAATGGGGAGAGATCTGGGGGGGGAGGCAGGCAGGGCTTGTGCTGATGGGGAATGAATGTTAATTAATAGGGAATAAGAAGGCAGAGCCCAGCTCGGTGGGGCAGGAGCAGACCCTGGGGATGTCCTGGGGCGAGCAGGGCCCTTCCCAAAGCAGCTCCTGGTGGGGGCTGGATGGGGCCCTTGGGACAGAAGATTTTGGCACAGGGACTCATTATGGGGACACATGGAGGGAGGCAAAACCCCCCCACCCCTGCACAGCGCGGCTTTGCAACGGGAACCAGCAAAACCAGTTAAAACCAGCAGCAAAATCAACCAAATACAAGGGGGGGTGGCAGCCAGCACCATCACCCCTGTGTCTGGGTCCTGCCGAAAACCGCCCGAGCGCGGGCGGTTCCTGGTGTGAGCACCAACCGGCTCTGCTCTGTGCCAACCCCCCCCCCAAAAAAATACCCTTCAGCGGCGCCTTGTAAATCTTTAATTACAAGAAAATTGCAACCTTAACCGTGCACACACACAAACCGCGCCCATGAATATTTAAAACCGCCACCGCGGCGCATCCCGGGGGATTCGGGGAAGAGAGATGGGAGCGACGGTTCTTAAACACCCCGTCCCGGTACGGGTTACCCCGCGGATCAATAGCGCGGGAGGCGGCTGCTTTGGGCTGGGGGGAGATGGTGATGCCGAGCCCTGGGGTCTTCCCAAAAAGCCCAGCTTGGTGCAGGGGAAATACGGGGGGTAAAAGCGTTTTTTCTCCTGTTTGGGAATGAAACGCCTCAACGGTGCCCGGGAGCGGTGCCCAAGCCCCGTCTCTGTTCCCTCTCCTCATCCCCATCCCCTTCCTTCACCTTTTTCGGCAACTTTTGAGGTCGCAGGCTGAATTTCCGTGATTAGATTTCCAGCCGGCGTTAAAGATTCATGAGCTCACGGAAGGTAACGAGCACAGATTTCATTATTGCTAATAGCCCGGGCTTCACTCGCACGGAGGGAGGATGCTCGAAGCGCGAATTACCCCAGCAACCTTCCCGCTAAAATATTGACCTAAAAAGTGGGTTAATTATAAATATCACAGCAGAGTGACGAGGAACTCCTCCGTTTCTGCCCGTTCTGCAGCAAACGGCCCTGTCCTAGCGTGGCTTGAGGGTGGGTACCAGGTTTGTAGGGCACAGCATCACCCTGCATCCCAAACCTGAGCTGCGGTGGGAGCGGTGCCTGCACCAGTACAGCCCAGTATGGTGATGCCTCTGCCATGGGAGGAAGCCAGAGACTCCCCCCTGTTCCTCACACCCTTGAACTGGTTCATGCTGGGGTGGTTTGGGTCTCATTTACGGTGCCCTGTGCTGAGCCGGGATAACGAAGCGCTAACGAGGGGGTGGCTTTGCTGGCTTATGAAGTGCTGATGCCCGCCTGGTAAATCTTTAATGGGAAGTGGAAGGGAACTGGGAGGCTTCACCAGTAGAGAGAAACCAGTAAATATTTAATGTGGGCACAGCGACTGCACAAACAAGGCGGAGGGAGGAGAGGACAGACGCAAGTGGCACCTACAGAACGTTAAATCGAGATGAAGCCACCGAGGAGATGAATAAAATATCCCTGCAAGGCAGGAATAAAGTGAGCACAGCTTGTGGGGAGCGCTGGGGGGGTTGCTCCTGCAATGGGGGGTGAGCAAAAGAATTGGGAAACCCTCAAATGAGGTGCAGAGCAGGGCCTTTAAACCCCAAGCTTGGTGCAGGGCTTGAAAGCAAGCACAGAATTGGGCTGGGGAGGACACCCAAACCTTTCCATTTCGGGTTGCCCACTCCTCTGCAGCAAAACATCTGTGGGGTTGGTTTTTCCCTGCGTATTCCCTGCGTATCCTGTTATTTTGGGGTGTTTTTTTGCAGTTCAAAGGCCTGACTGCAGCGTGCTGGACCTCTGGGTATGGGCAGCCCACATCTCTGCGGGCAAGGGTCACAGGGTGCTCTGATGATGGATCAAGCGATGCTTTCCACCCACTGCGGGTGACAGTCCCCTCTCCTGGCAGTAGCAAGAGCGTAGCAGCAAGTTACCCACCTTGCTCACACGTTCTCCCGTGCGGTGTTAAGGACAACACGGTTTCCAAAGCAGAATAACAGCGGCTCACGCCGGTAAAGCTGTTCCCACGCTCACAGCGATGTGCAAACATTTACACGGCATTTAGAGCATGTCACTAAACCACTGGTAAAATCAGCCCGGATTATTTACCACTGAGCTGGAGGATGCTGCACTATGGGGATGTCTCTGGTGCTGTGCAGGGACCGGGGCTCAGCACCTCCCGCTGTCCCATTCCACAGCCACAAGGGCAGGGGCAGCTCTGGCTTCCCAAAACCAAGAGGTGGGTGCAGGTCTGAGCCCCCATCCTCTGTGCAGGGGCGGCTGGGCCCCCGAAGCACCTCCCCAAACCCCCTCAACTGCTGTGATCCCCATTTCCAATTGCGTGGCCGTTTCAATCCCCAAATTAATGGCTGCTAAAAGAAAAAAGCTGCATTTTTTTTCCTCAGACCTCCCCGTATTCGCACACTGGCAGCTCCCGCCCGCGGTTTCACAGCCCCTGCCTCCTCACCCCAACCTATTTTCAGTAACTTCCACCTGGAGACCCCCTCTAACAGAGCTTTGGGGTCTCCCAGCCTGTTCTGGTGGTTCGGATGGTGGTGGTGCAGCTCCCATCAGGGAGATTTGGGTTCAGAGAGCTTTGATGTTTTTTCCCCCGATGTTGACATTTGGGTCATTGGCAATTCAGGGGAACAGCAACAGCCTGAGGAGTGCAGGTTTTGGAGCACAGAGCTGCAACTGCTTAAGGGAGTCTGGGAGCGCTACAAAGGCTGCCCCAAAACCATCGCTTACGGCAACAGATGAGAAAAGAGGCACGGGAGGTGGAGGGACCTGAGGGCAGCGGCTGAGCAGGGGAACACCAAGCCCTGGCTGCTCGACACCACAAAAACGGATCCTTTATTTTCCAAGGAAGTCAAATTTGAAGGTGAGCAACCCCGCCTTGAAACCCCTTTTCTGTCCAAGGGGGGATATGTTTTGCCTGCTGCAGGGTGGGCACAGCAGGAGTGGGGGGCTCTCGCCAGCACAGCAGCCCCTGGCAAACGAGATGGGCGCAGACGCTCTGCATTCTGCAGGTTGGCTTTGCTGGCAGGGTGCGAGGGAAGGTTATGCAGAGACAGCAACTCCCCTGCAGGCTTAGGACTGGCAGGGGTTACCAGCAAATCCAGCTGCTGTTATAGGCATGGGAATGGCTGGAAACGGCTGCGGGGTGCAGCCCCTGATCCCAAACACCAGAGGAACAGGGGCAGGGAATGGGCAGGGGCACTGCCCCTCAGCACCCCCAGCCCTGCCCCTGCTGGTCCCATCAGCGAGGGGGGAACCGGCTCTGGTTGGGACACAAGTGGGGTTTTATTGTTTACCTACAAAGCAATCAAGATGCTCTGTTATGGAGCAGCATCTCCTTGGCAAGCACTGAGTGACAAATCACTGCTGGGTGTGTGCGTGGGGCCGGTTTGCAACACCAAAGAGCCCAGCGTGCTCATCCGTCTTCCTCCCCATCACCTGCACCCTGCTGGTCTCCAACCAGGAGTAACCCAAGAGGCACGTAAGGAAAGACAAACCACAGCCGTGCCCCTGTTTCTGCCGGCATTAAGGGTTCGGCAGGGCCGGGCTGGAGGAAGGACGGGAGCTGCAAGGGAAGCACCAGCACCGTGCTCTGCATCCTGCTCCGAGCCGTGCGTGGCCAACGGGTGCCTTCTAGTGAAGCCATCCCTGCGGGGAGCAGGGGCTGCAGCGCTGCCTGCACCGGGGCTGCTCCCGTCTCACCTGTACAGCACAAAACCACTCGGAGGTGAGGAAAGGATGTGGTGGTGGCTGCTCCTGGGAAATCTGGAGCAATAAACAGCTCAAAAACAAGGCAGCAAATACTGCACAGCAGACACAGCCAGCCAAGGACAGGAGGTCTCTGCATCCCTGCAAAGGCAGACACACAGGGAGGCTGTTAACAGGCAACAAGTCTTTATTTAAAAGGTTTTCCCCGAAACGCAGCACAAATGAAAAAATAAAACCTATGTTATAGACGGAGCTCCATTTAATTAAAACTCATTAGGGGCGGGACACAAAAACAGGTCATCGATCAAGACATGCCTTGTAAAAATAGTGCAAACACAGAGACGTGGGTCAGCGAGCGCTCCCGCGTTGTCGCTGCGGTGACTGCTGGGTGCGCGTGGAGTCTGAGCACGAAAAACCGACCCGGAGCAACGGGCGGCAGGGACGCAGCACGAAATCACCCTTCCCATGAGAGCCAGTCCTTATCTTTGCCAGAGGTACAGCCTGCTCCTGCTGATCCGTGCATCCTCAGGGGTGGTTGTGTCTTCCAGGAGCGGGAGGTAATGCCCGGCTCAGTGGCTACATGGTCCTGCAGATGTGGGGCGTCCCATGCAGATGTGTGGGCAGTGAGTGCACGTTACCAGGGTCCAACGGCACAGAACAGCACTGCAGCCACAACTGCTGCCTGCGGTCGTCAGCATAAGGTGCAGAGAGCGAGCTGAGAGGATGTGCAACCACCCCAGCTGCAGCCGATGACCGCTCTGCCGGCCAGGCGCTGCCATGGGGCCATGCTCAGCCGCACTGGTGCCCTGGGTCTGTCTTCAGTCGCTTATCACAGCATCTTCCAAATGGGTCACCTTCACTGAGAGCGTTTTGGTTTCCTTCCAGGAGCAGAAGACGCAGTTTGGAGGAGGCCTGATGAGTCTGAGACGCTCCCTTTCCACTCCCTTTCCACTCCCATTTGTCCAACAGCCGCTTCTTCTCAGCAAGGACAACCGCTCAGCAGCAGACTCAACTTGTGCAGGATGCAGAAGGATGGAGCAGACCCTGGCAAGCTGCATTAGGGTTTCCCTCACGGCCATGCACCGTGATAAATGCATAACATGGTATAAAGTTCACAGCTCTTTGTGGATGCACCCAGTGCTCAGGAGGAAAAGCACTCTGGGGCTGCTCCAAAGGGTCCTTGTACTTCATGTAGCGGCTCTGTTTAGGCTGAACTGGCTCCATAAAACCTCTCAGCAGAGGAGGGATGCTGAGATTTGTGAAGGCAGCTGAAGAAGCGGCTGATGTGCCGCGCGCGTTGGTAAATGAGTCACCGAGGCACTTAAACTTAAGACTTTCAGGAGCAAATGTGAAGTGTGTACCTCTGGCTACCGGTACAGAGCTTACACGTGCGTACGGTTTCACACTGCACAGCACTAAAATGTGCTGAATGGCACGATACAGCTGTGAGCTGTATACCACACTGTATTTAAACACCCACCAAAGGAATCAACTTGTTCTGGGGATACCTGGTGCCAAAAGTCCTGGCTGAGAAGCTGAGGGATGGAGTAAATGGAACCTGACCCGGGTACACTTGTGTCAGTGAGGCTTCAGCAGGTTCCAGAGGAACGGCAACCAACGACACCACAGCACACAGCAGTGAAACAGAGAAACCTTTCCAGCCTGGGCATCGCAGGGCAGCTACGCTCAGATCTCCAACTGCTGAAGATCACCAAGGACCTCCCATCCCGTATTGCACTTCACAGGAAAAACCACCGCAAGAGAGAAGAACGGTCATCTGCTACAACACCAACGACGTGCTCAGAACCTGAGCTCGCACCCTGCTCAGCTCCTCCAAAACCAGGTTGCTGAATGAGGACTCCACATCAAGCACTGCGTCTGTGGGAAAGGAAAGCAGCAGCATCGCCTGGCCAATAAACTGCCACTTCTTTTCCTTAGACTTGGCTTAAAGCAGTATGATTCTTCTCCCCTTCTCCTGCACCAAAATCCCCCCCCTCTCCTCCAAGCCCCAAGCCACAGCCTGGGCAGTTACAGCTTGCACTGCAATAGCTTATTCTGCTATAGGAAGGAAAATCCACGGTAACGTTGCGGTATCTTCTATCCACTAATGAGTTAAAGGATGAACTGAGGACTTCGCAAACGCGTCTTGTAAACACTGTGGTTATACTGAACAAGAAGTCACAGAGATACACTGGAAGTTAACCTGCAGCTTTGCTTTTCATCACAAACTGCCACGCTGACAGTGACTTTCACTGAGCAATGGCAGCTGCACGCAGATCTCAGTAGGATTTTGAGATGTTCAACCCCATTACTGGAACTTCCTTAACACTCTCCTGACTGTTCTTGGCCAGACCTGAACAACTCAGTAGAAGTGTTTTTAGCAATGCATTGAGTTCTTAGAAACAATCAGAGCAAGGGGCAATTCACAGTATTCAGAAGTGCCACAACGCACCCTGCTGAGCCCCAGACCCTTAAATTAAAGGAAGGACCTGAAAAGGGAAACGAGCCGGCAGGAGCTCCCTTCTGCGACTCCAGGCAGCAACACTGCTGGTCTTGGCGTGACTAAAGTGCATCACCAGCATTGAACAGCCCTTTACATAGGGAGCAGTGAGTCAGCTTCTCCAGGCGGATTGACTCCCAGGGACTTACAGACAACTTTTAAAATACAACTGTAAATATCAGCCAACGTAGAAATAATCACCCTACTATGCAAAATATAAAGTGGACCTGACTTTTGGCAGTGATTACAAGTAGCACCTCCTGTGGTATCTCTGCAGAGAAACAGCTTTGACTGCTGGGCAGGACCTGGGCCTTGCACCGCACACCCGACCCGCACAGGAGTGTGGAAACCAGCGGGAACAGCCCAAAGCAGCACTGAGGTATGAGCTTCTCTTCTGGGTCTGTCTGCAGATGTACGTACTACATCAGACAGGGAATTGCAGAGAGGACAAGACAGGGCTTATTCTGGACTGAATTCAGTGTACCGGGAAGGTGAAGGCACCGCTGCTGCGTGGTGCGGGCTGCCCACAGCCCTGGAGAGCAGGAATGCTGAGGAAGACTGGAGCACACTCTAGGATACAGCTTCAGAGGAGGGTTGCACAGCTTTAAACTGCGAGTTCTAGCTGAGTTTCAATAGCCAGCAAAGCAGCATACATAGCTCTGAAGGACAACAAATGCTGAGAACAAATGTGAGGTGTTAAATCAGAGGGAAAACTACAAAAACTAACACCAAGCGCTGCCCACAGACTAACCAGCTGCAACGGGAACCTTACAGGAATTGCATTTTTTCCCTCAAAGGCCCATGTCCTGTCTTTAAAGCCACATTGCACTCTACAGGAGCATCATCTGCCTGCCTCATCTCCACAGGCCACTCTGGATACAAGGTGCAATGGTGCTGTAAGCACAGAGCTACGAGAACATCCCAACACACGCACAGAGCTGGCAGAGCAGAGGCTGAGCTAACACTGGACAGCCTTTGTTAAAGCTATGCAACATGATACAGAACTGTGTTTGAATGAAAAAAGGAATCAACAGAAATTAAAAGACCCAATACCAAAGCAAAGCTTAACACCCTATTATTTTGCTATCTGATAGGCGACCTGAGATAGCTACGGATTAATAGTCTGGGAGGACTTATTTCAAGTCTGTGAGCAAGAGGACCTACACTTTATGGAACAAACCCGCATTACACACACACAGAAATCAGAAACCAGGTGATTTACTTCTCGCTGCGTTGAGGAGAACTGATCCTTGCAGAAATGGCTTCTCTAACTGCGAACACCCTTCCCTCCCGCCCTCTTTCCCACATATATATACACATATGTCTATATAGATAGATATATATAGAGATATATGTACATATCTCAGCTGCAGACTCCCCCCTTACAAGGCATTGCACAGGGTCTGACTCACTGGAGAACAAAACTCCAACAGCCAAAGCCGTAACTCTTCACAAATCCTGTTTTCTGCAAGGAGCAGTTCTCACAACGTATGTCAGCGATGTCACTGAGCTGAAATGAGAAGATTTAGAGTTTCAAAGCTGGGGCATTGATACCAATGTGCTCCCTACAGGCTATAATTTCAATGGACACTGAAAAGTGGATGCTGCTTCATTTACTGCAGGGGATTCCTCAGTTTTCTTGGTCAGATTTGAAGATTAATTCTCTTTGGTATTCAGCGGCTGAGCTCTGAAGTTCGGGTTTGTGTGAGTGCAAGAAAACCTGTGTGCTCTTTTGGCGGAGAAGGCCCGGCCCGGCACCACTACCCCATGAAGATCCGGATCACCAGCTCGATGTCTTTCCTGCACACGGGGCAAGGCGATCTCTTTCTCTTCAGCATCTTTGCGCACCTGAAACAGGCCACGAGGTGAGCAGTCCTTCCGTGGACAATGTTCCCATCCCGTGGTCTGTGGTGGCATAAGTAGCAAGGATTCAGTAACTTTTTTATACTCTCTAAAGACTGGATTTCTTCCTCCTTTTTATGCTCAGCGAAATGCAACAGAGACTCCTTGCTTTCACATTTTCGTGCTAAATCCAGAGACTCAATAGAGCTGCAGGGATCTACACACGACTTGTTCTCTACCATGTACAGCTCTTTGGGCTGGCCAACTGGAGCAGAAATGGTCCTTCGGCAGTCTGGGACATCGATCCCTTCATCATCCTCAGTTTTGGTTTGCATAGCATCAATGTTGGACAGAGAGAGAGAATGAGCCAGTTTGGGGCAATCTGAATACCAGTCCTTGCGCAAGGCCCAGCAGCGGTAGCAGTACCGTTTGCCTGGAGAGTTAAACTTCCTGCACTTGGTGCATTGCCAGCAGTCCTGGGGAACGAGCGAGGCAGACAAAAACAGCAGCAAGTTAGCGTACTCTTGCCTGCAACTTGTTTCCTCTACATTGGAAACGTGGCAGAGAAGCTCCATCGGAAAAGGACATTGACTACTGAGTATGAGCTTGCAAATGCATGACTCCTAGTTTGATTATCACGACAGCCTGGAGCGAATTTGACTACCCCTGTGTGTTCTACAGATGCAGATCTCCTAAGCAGTAAAATCTGTCCTTCCTCCCAGCCTTCAGCATTTTGGAAGAAGACAATGTTCTTAAGCACTGTAATTTATTGAATTTGCAGTATCTCCCTCTAAATTCAAGGGCAGAGCTCCTGGGATCAGGCAGGAATAGATTTTCCAGGCTCGCTAATCACTTCGCATCTGCACAACTAATAGCGATGTACTTGATTACCCACACAGCAAGAGCTGCCCAAGTTCAGAGCCATGATTCAGCTGTCCAACTGCAGGGACATCCTCATTTGTCAACATGCAGAGTCTCAAATATAATGCTAAAAATGTTGGTGCCACCAGCTGTGAAGAGTCTTGTCATCCCAGAGCCTATCACAGAATAAGTGACAGCTTCAGAGGTGACCTGGACACTCAGGACTTAGTGGGTTCCTAATCCTGACACAGAAATCTCCACTAATAAGGGTTTTTTTTGAGTGTGAGCACTTCACTTCAGTGATTAATGAAGTGCCTACTTTAGATTTCTGACTCTCTGCCATAGTACTACACTCCAGATTTCCTTTCAGAGGACAAGCCAGAATTAACCTTATTAAAAGATGCGTGGATATTGTTAATACTGACTTCACGTCCATCCAGTTTGGAATTCAACAGAGCCCTGCTAGGTGCAGCACACTCCAAGCAAGAAACGCTGACCTCAGGATGAAGGATGCTCACCTCAGAAGTAGCCTCTGTGTCTGTGTCATCACTTAAGTACTGCGAATCCTCCAAGTCGTGTGAGCACGCATCCTCCACCACCTGGAAAGAGTGGAAACGTTAGAGGGGTGCAATAATCAGCACAGCACCGAAAGGCAGATGAAAACCAAAGGATCTTGCACTGCCATGAGGCCAATGAGACAAAGCCAGCCCGTGGAGCACACGCGCCGTGGCTGTTTGAAGAAGTACCTTGCTGTCACCTTCCTTCACCTCCTCGCAGTCAACCGCTTCCACCTTGACTGCTGCACTGCTCAGGTCCAGCGGGCACTCGTTGAGGAACCACAGGTCGTCAGTAGTATCGGAAACAACGGCAGTGTCTATGTCCTGGTGGAGAAGCAGCAGAGGAGAGCACTCAGGGTGAGCAGCAGCGCGAGTACCAGCACCGCAGCCATCGCCACAGCCAACGCCTCAACCCTTTTCCTCAGCAAGAGGAAAGGAAAACGAAGCAGCCCTGGGCAGCTCCTCCAGTCACCCTGAGAGAGCAAGGGCAGCTCACTACTGTCCCAAAGACACCCCTTTTTGCAAGCAGACTACGCTTGTTCCCCTTGCTGCTTGCCCATACAGCAGCTGGGCACCACTGTGGCCATCTGCACCACGGGACGGCATTCAGCCCAGATGAGGGACAACGCCTGAGAGACAACCAACGCTCTGCAGCGCAGAAGGACCTCCAAGGGCTGAGCACAGCCTTCGGAGAGCGCCTGGTTTATTTAAGAACACTAAAGGTAACCAACCACCTGGTGTGAAAGGCTGGGACAGGAACACACAAGGGAGAGGCTGAAAATCCTGGAGTGGGAAGGGGAAAGAAAGAACAAGAATATTTTATTCACTTGGAACCCAAAAGAGGAGAGGAAAAGAATACAGTGCACCTATGGAAAATGTCTACACACCTGGTTAGTCTGAATATCTGTTGATCCATTACTTCTGGACTCGTAATTGCTTCTGAGGTTGCCTAAAAACCACCATGGAAGACCAGCTACATCCCATTCCTCAAACACTAGGTCCAGCTTAGGCTTCTTGCTTTTAGAGAGGTTTTCTATTAAGTCTTTGTCTGTAAGAGCCAAGTAGAGTCTAAGTCATGCCACACCTACATTATTTAAGAGACTAGCAGAGAAAAAACTGGCCCCACCTGATTTCAGAGCTCTTTCCTGCTCCTTACAGCCAGCTACTGCTGAGAGCTGTGGGTTTGTGTGAGTGCACTGGGATGTCAGGTGGGCTGCACGTCTATTTGTGTGTGACCCAAGTGAACTGGTGAAACAGTGACTGCACAGCCAGCAGTCAGAGAACCAGCCCAGTGCTCCCAGGGTCTATAACAGCAGGTTCTCTTTAGCTCTACCTTACTTTAAGTCTCAATACAGAAACACAACCGTTTCTTTCAGGGCTCTACCCAAGTCAACCCTGAGCACATTTCTTGAGTGGCTGAAGACGCAGAAAGAACCGGTTTGAATTTGGTTCCAATTTCCAGCCATGGGAGCTTCCAAATTCCAGAAAACAGGAAGCAGGAAGTAAGAATCCGTCCTCCATACCCCCCATGCTTCAGCCTCCTCTTGGGCCTGTGCAGTTTGGTCTGTGATCCTCAACTCAGCAGCCTGAATTTCAAGATAACCTTGAATCTCTCTCTCCAGTGCCAAGAGTTTCAAAGGCACAGACAAGGACTGTTTCTACCTCCTTTGTAATGCAGCCAGGAAAATCTCTTCTGCTTTCATTTGACCTGGAAATACCCACACTTGCAAGAAGGTTTGGTTTTACAAATTGGGTTCCTTGATATGAGGACGACGTGAGAACAGAAAGTAGAAAAACAGGAAAACTGCTTCCGTAACATCAGAAATCCATGAGTGAACTGGCAAGAAATCCCCAGACATTAAACCAAAGGGAATGTCTAAATATGAAGGAGCTGTATTACACTTAAGCTGGATAAAATAAAAAATATTCCACTGTTATTCGGTTCCCTGATTGGTTTGCAGGTAATGACTGCAGACGGCTCAGGCTATGTTCTGTGTAATCAGAGGAGAGAGTCCCTTGGGAAGATAAATAGATACGAGTATAATTTCAGCATTTAAAATACCCTTCAGCAAGGTCTGTAAGATTTTTCATGGCATTGTTTAGTGATGGATGTGCTGTTGGGGCTTAACCTGCCATTTTATTCCAAGTGTTTGTTTATTTATGAGACCAAACATCCAAGCTAGAAAACACATCTATCATAAAATACCTTTGGTGAACATGTGCAGTTCTCTCAATGTTTAGCATAAGCCAATGATTTTTAAGGAGGACATTCCAGGACAGGTTCTTATTGGTCTCCAAACACCCTTCTCCAGCGTTTTGCTGCTGCAGAGCTCAAGGTGTTACGCTGAAGAAGGAGCAGAAGCACTGGTATGTGTTGTGTTACTGCGGAAAAGCTGGCACTCACCTTCATAATTCTCACATTTTTGCTCTGAGGTAGTCAAAGCAGAAGCATTGCTTTCCCCCTCCATGATGCCAATGTCGGAACCTTCCTGATGGCTAAACTGCATGGAGGAAGGAAAAAACAGATGTTAGTCCAGCAGAGCTTATAGGGACAAGGGGATGTAGCACTTCCATTCCCAGTCACCAGCTGCAGCACGAGACCAAGAAGTTATGAAGAGAAATCAAAGTTTCTGTCTAAAAACTACACACTATGAACTCTCTACGAAGGCTACTGCATCTGCAATCAGCACAAACAACAGACGTGCAACCTAGGAAAAACCTTAAGACTGGCAAAAACCCCAAAGTAGCCATCTTTCATGCAGGAATACTGTGATCTTTGTGACTCTGTGGCCTCCAGTGTGAACAGCCACCTCCCAGATCAGATCACAGCACCCGAATCCCAAAACGCACCTGGAAACAACTTTGGATGTGCAAAGATTTTTCCTAGGTTTCCGATTCTGCCTGAAAGCTGCTGAAAACAATCCTATCAAACACCAAACCTGTCCACGTGTTTTAGAAAGTTGAATTATGTGGCAATTCCTACTCGAGAGAGGGGGTGGGAGAGAGGAGAGAAAGACAAGAAAACACAGAGCACGCTGGAGGAACTGAGGCCTGGAAGTGCTACACCCCAGAGAAACGCGCTCAGAGACTGGCACTCTGTTGAGGAGAACAGAGAAGGGTCACTCTGTCCCTGTCTTGTGGACTCCGAGAACTTTTCAGGAAGGTGAGGACCTGGCAGCCAAGCAGCACAAAGTTCTGGCAGTCCACCATGCACAGGTACAGAGAAGGGGCGCTCTGTACAACAAAAGAAACCACCAGGCAGTGGGTTTACCTTCAGCTGGTCTTGGCTTGGCTTATCGACGCTCTGTTCCTTTGCGAGACTCTGTGCAGCATCTAGATGGCAGGTAAAACAAAAGAAAAAACCTTCCCTGGTAATAACCATTCTCACAACACAGAGGGGCTTCAGCAAGCACCCAACGAGCCAGGCTTGGCAGACCTCTACGGAAACACAACCCTTTCCTCCATAGGCCACTTCCTAGGGTGTTACTCCTGTACTCCCTACGCTTTGCTAGGTACTTACAGAGGCGTTAGCCTATGGGATAGAGACTCCGTGCCTCCTCAGAGGTGAAAGCTCACAGCATGTAAGAATCTTCTTCCCAATGTGAAATACTATGCTTTTTCCTACAGGCTGAATCTTCTTCTCAATGTGAAATCCTATTCTTTTGTCCTGCCATTGCAAGCTCCAGGTCCTTTACACAATGGATCTGCATGGAGGCAGCAACCCAGAGCAACAGCAGAGAGTGGGGACTCTCAGCTGAAGGCTGGATCAGACCCAGGATGCAGGTGGTGAGCAGAAAACTGTAAGGTTTTTATAAATATCTCTGGACATCACCTCTTTCGGCTGAGGTTGAGACAGGAAAAGCGCCTTTCTCAAAGTGTTTGGGCAGGAAGAACAACGCTGAGACTCAAGAAGGGAAAGCTCCTCGCACAGCAAGCCCTTTCCTGGGTAATGGGGTGCACATCCACAACGCAATCTAATCCAGACCATTGTGCTGGCCCCGAGAGTTAATGAGAAGGCCAACCTAAATAGCAAGAACAATCAAATTAGCAGAAATCTTTCTCCATAGTAGGAAGGATGCACTCAGGAAGTCTACCCTTGCAACAGAATGACTTGCTGAGAACAAACGATGCAAGGATGGCTCCTGCTTGCTCCCCTTTCAATTTAGCAGAGAAATTCCCAGCTGAATGCCATGGAGATGTGAATGCTCTGATTTTCATCATGAGTCATGGCACTGAGAAGACACTGAAAACTGTGGCTGTAGGCAGAAAATTGGACCACAAAGTGGTCCACAAAACGGACTAAAACATAAGCCCACAAAATGACATGACTCTAGCCCAAATTCTTTGCTCTCCATGCATTAGTTCAGCTTTCCTTTCTTCCCTTCCATTACCCTACAGCTTCTGTGGTCACTGATTATTCAATATCTGAAGGAAAACAGAAGCCAACTGGCTCATCTGTAATTGCTTTGGCTCTGCAGGGGCATTACAAGAGGTGAAGACTTCCCCTTCCAACACTTTTTACATAATGCAAAAGGCATTCCACGTATGGGAAGCTTCCTTTGATGAGGCCAACACAGGCTATACAAAATGGCCTTAAAGTGAGGTATTCCCAAGTAAGTACCTCATGTGAATCTCACTTCAGAGTGAAAGGCAGCCCAGTAAGGACACCATCTGATAAAGAACATTATCTAAGAGCTTGGTCTTTGTTATCAAGATGTACTGCAGTCACTTTTTCTACAAGTGTACTTAAAAGAAGTGGCCAAGATAATCTGCAAAAAGATGTGCTGATAAGCACTGATTTGGCTAATGAATACAAGCAGCTCTTACAAAACAGGAAGAACCCTTTAAGCCCTATGGCACTTCTTGTTATTCCTATGTTGTGATGAAGGGAAAGGAATACCTGGAGTATCCTATGTACCTGTCAAGGTCTGGTCTGCCAAGCGTGTTTCGTCTCATAGTCACACACATTCCCATGCAGACAGTGATATAGCTCAGCCATCATCTCCCTAAGGAACAGCACCTTCTTGGCAGGTTTACAACACTTACACCACGACTGGACCCTACAGGCACACCCAGCCACACACACCGAGCAGCAGGGGCAGGGCAGCAGAGGAGAGCGTCTGTGGGATCCTCTGCTCTCCACACACACGGCCTGCAGGGAAGAGGCCAGGGCACAGCCAGCGAGGGAAAGGGCACTCACACAGCTCTTCTGTAGTAACGTGTTCACACCTGAGTCCACCTGGGAAGATTCTTCTATGGAAACCAAGGAGGGGACCTCAGAGGCACCAATGCACGGCTCAAAGCAGAGGACTACACAGTTTAGAGCCATGTTTTCTCAGTTTCTAAATTTGTACGAGCTTTTATGTACATGTGCAAAAACAGACTGAGCCTTTATGAAGAATTAAGTCCACATGATGTGCTTGGAGACCCCACAGCTCTGGTACAGCTCTCTTATGATTTGCACACTTGTAGTTTCATCAGAAGTTTTGCTTTCAAATGAAGATCCCCAGCTGCACAATGGGAACTGGCTGCAAGGAAGCCACCAGCTGAGATTAATTTAACAATACATTTTAATTTATGACTGGAGGACTTTTGATGCAGATAGATTTGATCTGTCTCGTGAGCTGGGAAAGCTAACAGTGACCTTTAAAGGTTCAAGTGTTTGATTTAAGTCCAGACCTCTCTGACTTGCAGAACTAGGCTGGGTTTCCAGCTCTCTTATATTCAGCCAGGACTGTGAAAGCATAAAACAAAGTGAGAGCAGGAAGTCACAGCATGCTATGAAACTGAGAAGCCAGTCATGATTTGGATGGGCCACTTCAACCACGTTGATCTGTACATCCATGGTATTTAGTGTGCCTGCTGCTCCAGGGTTTGGCAGCCCCGTCACTCAAACAGCCACCTGATTTCATAGCACAGCTACTGATGGTGGACACACAGAAAACACACACAGATCGTCCTGTCAAAGCCTTCATTAGCAGTTTGTTCCAACTTCAGAAACATTTCTATCATTACTTACCCAAGTTACATCAACACTACATTGAATAGACTTGCCCAGACTGTGACAAACCTACCTGCCATTGCAGCAGAGGTCAGGTTCCGTTTCAACATATCATAGACTGGGCTGTGGGAAAGAAGGCGACACCTGAGTACACTCACAAAACCAAACCCCATTACCCTTTAAACCAGGGACAGAAATTCTCTGTTCCTATCCAGTGACACACTGGGAACTGCAGGGAGGGCAGTCACTACAGAGACGTCGAGCTCAGAACTGAACTGAAGGATGGAGCTTTTTGCTTAAGTGGGAGATCGAGGGCCTGAGAAGATGCAGAAGTGAAAGGGGGAAAGATGTCCCCTCACACAGCTCACTGCCTGCACCGGAGCTGGCTCTGCAGATTGAAGGAGCTAAACTTCAACTGGTCAAATGCATCAGAGCAGGGCACTTGCTGTTCACAGAGGTCCATGCAGCAGCGAGCAGAACACTGACACCGTGAGCCTCCTGTCTCTGCAACCTCTACAACACAACACGCATTAAAGAGGACGTTTTCCTACCTTGGATCTTTTACAGAGAAGCTCTCCAGTCCCAGCAGCTCTCCCAGCTGATCTCCTCCACAGTAGACCATGTGCTGCTGCCTCTTGTCATACAGCTGCCTCACCATTATGTACTGTCCTAGGTAATGCATCACCTGGGGATACACACCACAGCGTTAGCCACGTCTGCAGCCGAAACCAACCACCAAAGACCCTGGAAATTTGCTTCACTTTATGATACTGCCTCCTGCTACCGTGTGCAGTGTGAGTCAAGCAGTGCCTGCTTTTTATGCACATCTTGGTGCCTCCCAACCAAGGGAGAGTTATGCTTTATAGTATTGCTATAAGGTTCGTAGCTATTAACCCTTGACAAGATGGAAAACTGAGTCGAGGATGGACAAACAGCAGCCTCTCTGCTACCCCACATTAAAAAACAACATAAAATGGGCGATAGTGCTTTTATCTGAGCAGTGTCCTCAGTGAGAGCTGCGGATGGACACTGCTGCTGCTCAACTCGGAGTGAAGAGGAGAAGGAAATGGGGAGGAAGTGGAGGCAGAAGTGAAAAGAATAAGCCATTAGTAAGGGACGACCACATTTACAGCGCTGCCCCTCAGGACACAGCTTGCGAGATGCACAAATAAGTGCATTAGTGTCACAAAGGATGGAGAGAAAAGAGAAAACATCGGGCACTGCTGAGCTCCAGCGAGGAATCCAGAGCACAAGAGGAGGCAGCAGAGTGCATTAAGCACAATACAGGCAGGTTCCACACCCATTACCCACAAAGTGACCTTCCTAAACGACGGTGTCACCAAAAAGTTGCTACCAGTACTCGAAAAAACTGATTTAACTGAGTTAAAACGTCAATCTGCACAAGTAACCTGCATTTAATACTCAGCTCTCCCCATTTAAACCATTCAATTTGTTTTTGCAAAAATTTTGAGAAGCTAAGTAAGTTATTTAAATGCATAAGTGTTTAAAATAAGTCACAGGGCCCTGCAGGAATATTTGACACGTTCATAATGAAAAACCACGGCATTTAATTCTTTGCAGACAGGACACTCTTGTAAATCACCGTCGGTGTCATTTTTTTAATCTCGTACACATACTGCATTTTAATCTTAAAATAAATGACTTCACGGGGTCTCTTCGGTTTAGCTGACAAGCCGTTTCAAGGCAAAGTTACATGAAAAACATCAACTGGAATCCAATTGTTAAGGCTTTCACGCACTGAGCGGAGAGCAAGACAACTGAGCAGCATCTCCTGCGCGCTCCCAGGACTGTGGTTACCTCAGCCCTTCCTCTAAAGAAGTTTCTGATTTTCCAGACCAATAACTTCCCTTAGTATTTCACACTCCTGTTCCAATTCCTTGGGGGGGCTCTCAAGATAATTTATGATCGATCAAATCCCAGCAGCCCTATGGAAGGTATCAGAAAAACAGTCCAGAAAAACCAACAGCCAGTCCCATCCCTTCCCCATCTCCCGAATAACCAGGGGCTGAGCCCACCTCCTTCAGCGTGAAGGTGTCACCCTGGGCGCCCGCAGCCTGCAGAACCTTCAGCAGCGGCAGTTTGGGTCGCACCTACAAGACAAAGCAGAGTTTTATTTGAGGGAGATGTGAAGCAGCGCCCTGGCACCCACCCCTGTGTGTGTCACAGCTCCCAAACTGGCCACGTCCTGCACCAAGCACAGGGCTGGCAGCCTGCTGTGAGCTGGAGGTCGTGCTGCTGGCCTCAGGCTTGTGCTCTCCTTTACAAGTCATCTGCATGGACAAATGCTTAAAAAAGAAGTTGAGAGGCCTGGAAATGAGCACAATCATCCTGACTGGAGTGCAAGACAAAAAAAAAAAGCCAAGGAATTTGGGCAGCAGGCTCTCCAGGCTTTAATCACTCGCATTGTCTCATTAACTTTGATGCCATTCATCCTGTGAGGGAAGATTGGGAATTCAGAACCTTGGTATGGAGTCCTGGGCAGTGAGTAACCAAGTGTCACACACTGAGGAGCGGCGATGGTGCATTCAGATTGCACTTCAAGAGAGCAAATCGGGTCTGCTCTGTGCAGACCTTAGGGAGCGTGGATTTATTAGGATTCACGAATGGGCACGTAATAATAAGACTGCAGGAAACACGAGGTGTGGTTAATTAACACCGTGGATCAGAACCTGTATTTTCTGTGGGTCTCACTCATCAACCAAAATCTTTACAATACAAAATGTAAAGCACCCTGGGAACGATGCAACTGCTCCACAACCCCTTTAAGTTTCACCCACACACCCCAGCAGCTTTGAGCAGCCATGAGACAGATAATGCTATATAAAACAGCAGCAGGTTTTAAAAAGCTATTTTTCGCCCCACGTTGCTACTTCATCTACTCCACAAGAACTGTAATGATTCCTAGGAAAGCATCACCACACGATCCGATGCCGTGCGTTCCCTAAAAATGCCAGGAAGCCCTCGCTGCTGTCTGAGCACGACACGGTTGTGTACAACACCGTATAGTAATGCACACTTCCCACGCTGAATCTCTTCCTCTGCTCTCCTCCTGTATCAGACGCCAATACACCGAGAGATTTCAATGTGTCACGGGACAGAAGGTCCACTCCTCTGCACATGCTGCTCACTGCTGTTTCCCCTGCAAGGCTGATGCTCTCAAGCCATGCAATCAACTCTAAATGCCTCCCCGTGGCAGTGTTAGGTGGGTTCACCTGTGTCTCACACCCACTCCTTTCTCCCCATATAAATGCAACTGCAATCCCCACTTCCTTTTCTCAAGGAGCAGAGCCTGTTTGCAGCACTACAGTATCTCCTCCTCCTCCTCTGGCACTGTTTTACTGCACAAGGTAAGGAGAGCAGCTTTGGTTGCTTGTCACGAATGCCATTTGTGGCTCAGCCATCAGGCAGTATCTTGACAAGGTGTTTTTGTTCCACTGCTTTCTAATAGTGTAACATATATCTTCTCTGTGGATGTATCTGGTCTGCCTGTTTTCTCATTATGATGTCTGTGAGATGCATTTTCAAGCTCAAACAGAACTGCTCGTGTCCAGCCCCACGTCTCTCTCTCAAGAGCAGCCTTCTCACTAGGAAAAAGCTTAGCACAACTGAAATAAGTGCTTGCATCAGCACATGGTCTTTAAAAAGATGAAATTATGTGTTTGCATTCATTCATTTCTCTAATGACCACTCTCAAATGGATTCTGAAGTAACTTCTTACACATCTCCTTCTGATTAAAGAAGCAACCTAGTTAGCTTGATCACTTTTAAATGGGCCCTTAGCTATTAAAGCACGACCAAAATGGAAGTGTTTATTCCATGCTGCCGAGGACACCGAGTGTTGACAATCAATATTTTGCTGCTAATATCAGAGCCTATTTGCTTATTTTTTTTTTTTTCATGTGGAGTGAGCTGAATAAATAAGCATTTACATCAGCTCTGCACAGGACTTGGCTACAATTCAAGGCTTCTAAATTAAGCCTCAACTGGGAGGATCTCTTCACTTCCCAGCAGCTTATTTCCACTCCGGCCACATCCCCTCTTACTGTGGAGATGCTTTTCAAAATGAATTGGCTCTGGAAGGTTGGTTGGATGGCTGCCTTAAGGAAACCTTCCTGATTTCTGCAGTCATCGTTTGCAAACTCCTGTTCTCTGAGGGGTCAGCGTGGTGTGACAGAGCCAGACTGCGATACCCAGACCACACCTGCAGTGCTGACCTTGGCTCGCAGCTACAGCGATGCCTGATCAGAGACGCTCTAGGAACAGTCAATAATAAGAGTACAACGTGTTCGGTGCTTACCCAAGCTGACTCCAGGAAGGGCACACAGATGCATTACTGACCACAGTTCAGTGTACGAGGTGACAAAGCTCCAGTACAACTGTCAGAGCCCAGCTGCATGTGGTGTTCTTCAAATATAGATCCAGCACAAAAATATGCATGATAACATTTCTTGTATTGCCAGTTTTAACTGGTTTGTCCTCTCCTCTGCCTTTAAATTGTTCATAACTGATTGATCTGATAGTGAAAGCTAACGCAGGTTCTCGGGATAAAAGCTCCACTCCATCAGGCTAAACTCTTACTTAAATGTACTTGGAGAGCTTTGATTTGATGGAAAAAATGGCTGCTTTAGTGAGGAGAAAGCAGTGAAGATCATGGGAGAGATCATTACCTGGTTAACTTGTCCCAGTGCGATTCTGCAGGCGCTCTCAGCTGCTGGATGCTGGGCAGAGCCTGGAGAGGTCATCGTGGCAGTGATGAGCTGGTCACAGCAGAAACCTGTACACGAGAGGGATCACGTTCCAGTTAACTGAGAAACCCAGCCTTTAGTTTAACCACTGCCACCCTCAGAAGCTTCAGGAAACCAGTGTTTAAAATCAGCCCTGTGTGTCTTAACGACTGCAGGAGAGCGCTAATGGCACCGTGCCTGCTGCGTCCCACCCTGGCTGCCCAGCGCCTGCTCTGCTGGGGCTCCGAGGATGCTCAGAGCAGCACAGTGTGGTGAGGAACCCGGGGAACTGCCACTGGCAAACCCTTGCCATGCTGAGGTCCTTGAGTCAGGAGGAGAAACTGAGCTGAGTCACCATCGCCTCCAATGGAAACCTTCCCAATACAGCAACCCCCCCACTGCCCACAGGGAGGGGCAGGCGGTGCTGATGGCAATGATTAACACCTTCCCCACCCGCTTTTCCCAGAGCTTAGAGCTGCTGCAGCCTTGAGATGCAGGCTATCAGATAAACCGAGTTTCACCAGCATCACTGGGCAAAAAGATCCCTTCCTGAAAAGGAACCGGAAAGGGGAAGTCCTGCAGCTATTTGAATGTGTTTCTGTTCTCAGTATCCACCCAAAGAGCACAGTGATGTGGAATGACTCACAGCACGTTCCAGTTTCACCCACCCCACACAACAGGTTTGAAAACCTCTTTATATTTAGAGAGAGGACGGTGTAAACCAGCCAGCCACTGGAACAGAAGTGACTGGGATGGTGTCAGCACTGCAGCTCAGACCCATGAGCCTGCAGAATTATTGTGACGGTAAAGTCTCCACTGCAGTGTGGATCTGGCCGCACTTCTGTAGGCAGCGCCCAAACAAGCCCTGCAACTGCCCCTTTGGTAGACTCAGGGCTAAAGCATGAGATGAATTACAGCACTGGCTCCCCAATTTCCCTATGCAGATGCAACTTTGGGAAGGTTTTTACTCTGTGGAATGCAGGAGCGGTATCAACCTTGAACCTGTGCAGTGGTTCAGATTAGATGTGAAAATGTGAAGCCAAAACTTCTCAGCGCAGTATCTAAACGGTCTTCCACAGCAGTTTTCAGGTAACAGTAAATGGATCTGTTATTGCCACATCAGGCACAAAGAATGTGAGCCGGTCTGATCAGCTACGTTACCAAATGGGTACGAGGAAGATAACCAGAGCTGCTGTGCCTGGGGAACGTAACCAGACATTGTGGATGCAGACAAAACAGGCTGAGCATCCACCCAGCACAGCGCAGAAACCCCAGGAATGGCCAAAATCTCCGTTTTAGCACCAATTTGAGCTCCTGACCACTGGGAACCATTCAACCCCTGTCCCTCCCCTGCCCCATCTATCCAAATGGACTTGTGGTGGCTTTTAGAGGCTTCTGACAGCTCTTGGAGCATCGCATTTCTCCGAAATAAAGCACTACCAGGAATACAACCATTTGCAAAGATTAATCATAGCTCTAAACACTGAGGAAAGCTTGATCAAAGCTTATCAAATGTGCAAGTTCGGTAAATGACAGTGACCAGATCTAGGTACTACCTCAAAGGAAGTGAATTACAAGTTAAAAGCACTTCCATATCATCAGTGTCTTAAATTTTACCTCGGGTTTCTACTCGATAATGCCAAGCACATCACAACACAAACTGCCCAGAGGATTCTGCACAAGCTGAGCTGCACCAAACTTACCCAAACCTCCAACTTCTCACCTATGAGGAGTATCCCCAGCCGTGCCTCAGTTTCCCGAGCAGACCTTGATCTTCTCTTATCCCCAGCCGTGCCTCAGTTTCCCAAGCAGTGCCTTTGCCCCTGCCCAGCAGAGCCCGTGGTCCTGGTGCAGGGCTGCAATGGGCGGCGCTGGGTGAAGCTCCTGGTGCTGCTGATGCTCTTTTAAACCCACTCCTGCCTCCAGGAGAGGGAGTCACCAACACATCAGCTTCTGATAAGGGCTGAGTTGGTGTGAAAGCAGCACAAACAGTGGCTTTCCTCTCCCTGCATTCCTGGAAAAGGCTCTGCCAGCCCTGGGTCAGAAGCATCAACCCAGGATCGCTTTAACCGTTTTAGTGCTGGGTTTGGGCAGGCGAGTCAGTGCCTTGCCTCCAGCCCATACAGATCAACTGGGGTTCTACTCAGCTTGGTTCTTAGCACTGCTAAATTCCTTTAATCAGAAATCAATCCTGGGATCACTGAACGCTGGCTTCCCAAGCCTGCAAACACCCCCAGATTGATGGAGGCGGTCATGAAAACCTCATTTCTCTTACCTCTCTCTGCACGGACTGCCCAGAAACAAGCAGGGGAAAGTCCTAGAGAACAAGAAGCTCCCTGCTCCGTGAGCCCCACTGAACTTCCCCTGCAGCTCCATTCTCCCACTTATTTTATGCCAAATATTTTACCTCACAAGCCTGGAAATGCCGAAACCAACTTGCAGCCACAGAACGAAGCACCAGGGAGCTCACTGCTGTTCCCCTCCACAGCTTTGGGGCTACACAGACCAGAAAATGACCCTGGACCAGTGATGACTGGGAGGAAATGGTGAATCACAGGAGCCAGGAACGAACTGTTTTTAACACTTGAATGCTTTATATGGTCAGGAATCGGACATCTGCCCCCTCTGTGAGTAACAGCTCCTTCTCTGCAGGATCAAAACCACACCGTGCCATGGTTTTGATGCTGGCAGAAGGAAGTGCTGAGACACCAGATACGAACAAGCCAGAAAGGAGCACAAACACAGGGCACATGGACTTCTCTTGACAGCAGCGGCTGGCAAGTTGAGGCTGAACTCCTAATTCCAGCTCAGTTTTTGTTTTAGAGTCTCCTTTTAAGGACACAACAGTGTCTAACTTCAAAGTGAAAATACAAGGAGTACCAATGGATCATTGCTCGGTGCATCTGTGGGCTCTGCAACAGCGGGTTAAGGTCTGGCATTGAAGTCTTGTCCTCGGCATCATCCTTTCAAATACAGCAAAGTTTCTCCTGAAAACAAACCCATGTGGAGACAGCCCCGGAGGGGAGGCTCTAAACAAGCACTAATGTGATAATTGAGTCAGAGATAATGAAGTTTGTCCCTATCAGTGTGAATCCCACATGTTCTCATGCCTGCAGGTCCTTCTGCCACTTCTCACCTGGCTGGGGATGAAAACCCCATCACTGCTGCCCCAAAACCCTGCCCTGACACATCCTCAACTCCACCAGCACTGGGCCACACACCTGACCTGATCCCATCCCCGTGCTCCCAACAAGTTCACACACGTCCTCAGAGCTGCACCAAGGCTGCCCCTCCACTGCCGCCTCCCAAAGAGCAAACTGGGCTGTAAATGACACAATTTAACAGATTCTGCACTCATTTAACCACCTTTTCGACAGGACTGGTGTTTCACTGTGCACTGCTGCACGTCCAGCTGCTCTTGCTTCCCTCCCAACAGCTGCTACAGGCACTGACTCAAAGCCTTGCCACACAAAGCCCGCAGCACACGGGGATATCAGTTTTAACCCCTTTTTTATCGGTGTGTTTCCCAGTCGGTCTCAGAGCAATGGGTGTAACACAGAGCTGTGCTCAGCACCTCATTTACCCAGCAGGAACAGCGCACGCTGCCCTGCTTGGAGCGGGGCCACCTGCACCGGTAACACAGCAACGTGGAGCTGCTGGAGAGCAACAAACAGACAGCACAGCAGAAACCAGCCCACGCTGTAACAGCACCGCGTCCATTTGTCAGGGGGCCCTTCCATCTCATTTGCTCTCTCTTCCTTCAAAGTACACAATTTGCATTTATCAATCTCTGCTTCTGCCAGATTTAAGTCTTGGATACCTGCAGCTTTATTCCAATTCTTTTTAACCCTAAATTCTGCACCACCCCAGACAGGACCCATCAGAACCGATCAGCTCAGCAACCAGGGATCATCTTTTACAGTCCACGGGCGAACATTACACGTCTGATCTTTGACTTATTGATCCCCCCAGCAAATATTTTCTTGTTGTTAACACTGCACTTCCAACCATTAAAGCTGCACGGCCTCTGGCAGCGTTTTGCCTGGGAAAAGCGAGGGTTTAAGGTTCAAATCACGGCGTGAAAGCCGACGCACGGGAACACAGGGTCCCTGCCAGTGCTCTGCTGCAGTCAGGTCGTTATCACATTGCTCAAGCTGTGACCCAAAACGCTGCCAAAGTTTGCAGCGCTGCAGATAACCACGGGGTATGCAAAAGCTTAGAAAGCAAAAACGTGCCCTGGAAACGATGCAGTAGTGCAGGAACATTTGCCACATCTCCCTTTATTACCGGAGCAGATGGTTTAAACATCAGCCAACTGCAAACCATAAGCAGTCAGGCAGCAGTGAGATGTCCTTAAAAGTGCTCAGCAGTAAACGTAACTACAGTAATACAGGGTTTGGAAGCGTATTTCTGACTGGCAGCAGCACAGCTCTTGGAGCTCTTGGGCAGAGCCCTCGCTGTGCTTCCAGCACCACCACCCGAGGGCTGCGGACACGGCTGTAACCGGGGGGATGGTGCCACCGAAACGCGGCTTCCGCGGTCAAACGGGACCGTTTGGATCTTGGCTCTGACTCTTAATTTTTATTCTTTTTCCTGCCCGTGACGGTGATTTTAAAGCAGAAGCGTTTGCGAGGTCAGACGCAGTAGCCCGCGCTGCGAGGCTCCCGCTCCCCAGGCCCCTTCCCACCGGCACCGCAGGCCCAGCCGCGCACCGCTCCCGCGGAAAGGGGGGGGACAGCTCCCTGCCGACC
>NW_010158167.1:0-206 GCF_000695765.1 Mesitornis unicolor
GGCCCGCCGCCGCCGCCGCGCTGCCGCAGCGCTCCAGGATGTGCAGCACCTGCAGGAACAGCAGGTGGGCGTCAGGGATTGGAGGGGGCCGGGGATGGACCGGAGGTCCCCAGTGACGGATCAGGGGTCTCCAGCACTGGTAAGGGGAACCCCAGTGCTGGTGGGGGCTCCCCAATGCCAAACAGGGGGTCCCTGGTGGTGAAACA
>NW_010158167.1:248-474 GCF_000695765.1 Mesitornis unicolor
GGCCCAAGGACAGTGGAAGCATCTCCAGTGACTGATGGGGAGTCCCCAGTGCCAAATGGGGCACCTCCAGTGCCAGATTGAGGGGAATCCCAGTGCTAGACCAGGGAGCCCCAGTGCCAGACCTGGGTCTCCAGTACCGAGCCCTGCACCAGACCCAGCGCTGAGGCTGCAGCCGAACCTGGCACCGGGGACATCTGGAGGTGAGCAGGGCCGGGACCAGGGTGCT
>NW_010158168.1:0-6246 GCF_000695765.1 Mesitornis unicolor
CCAGCCACTCGTCCCCTGTAGCACTGCATGGTTTTATTGCAACCCAAGTGCAGGACCCAGCACTTGGCCTTGTTGAACCTCATCCAATTGGCCTCAGCCCATGGATTCAGCCAGTCCAGGTATGACTGCACAGATCTTCCCCGTTCATCTCGAGCAACTTCTACAGACTGACCTTTCCATTCTTAAATAAGCTTTAACGCTGCTTCTCTTTCTCTTTGCGCAGGTGTCGCCACGGCCCCTTGGGTAAATGTGTGCACTGTGTACCACTGGAGGTAAGAGACCCACGAAGCTGCTCTGGAAAGTCACACAAAGCCAAGTCCTCTTGGATCCAGATATTTCCACTGCATCTCACGTAGAGGCTGGGGCAGAATCCAGCTGTGCGCTGTCAGAGGTGCCAGCTCACACCCATCGCTAAGCCTCAACCCTGGGTTTATCCTCATTAACGCTCAGTTTTTCTGCAGTAATGGGTTGAACAGAAGGCGCTTTAGAACAGCTCCAATTTTCCTCCCTCCTCACTCGTGCCTGCATCCTCTTGTCGCATCCCCGCTCTCGTGGATCCCAGCACTTCCCAGTTTAACCATGTCTTAATTCAAGTTGAAGGCAGCTTTCGTAACACCCACAAACGTGTGAAGCCGTACAATTTACGGCACAAAGCAGCCATCCCTCCGAAGTTGCTGCGGGATGCCTGTTCCCTGCTTCCCCCCGGGGTGCTCAGGAGGCGCTCTGGCCTTGTTTGAGCAGCTGGGCTTTTTGTTTGCCATTGGATATTGAAGGGAAGAAGCGTTTTGCCTTTGAGGCTCGGTCTGATTTGTGGAGCCGAGCTGTTAGAAAGGTAGGAGGCGATAATAAACCCGGCTGTTGTAAGGAAACACCTTTCCTATCCCAGTAGTAGCTGCCTTGAGAACGAGCCCAAATTGTCATGATTGTTTCCACATTGGGAGCGAGCGGCGTTGACTCCAGCAGATCCATTTGTTCAGTGTGTGTTACCAGACAGGTGTCTGACCTGGCTTTTCCTTCTGTGGTGTTTTTTTGGCAGCCTTTTGATGAGGATTATCTAAACCATCTGGAACCTCCTGTGAAGCATATGTCCTTCCATGCCTACATCAGGAAGCTGACCGGAGGGGCGGACAAGTAAGAAAATCCTCGGTTTTTTAAGGGTGTGTCGTCGTGACTTCTTTTTTAAGGTACAAATGGAAGTACAGACCTCACCAGAGCAGTGTTGGATGGCAAACTGAGGAGAAAACACCACGTTAAAAAAAAAAAGACAAAAAAAGAAAGGAGGGGAGAAATAATTCTGTGGTTTTTTTTCTTTTAAATTTCATTTTTAAACTTTCTTCTCCTGTGGCAATGCAATTGCTGCCAGAAAACACTCCCAATGGGGGAGAGAGCCAGGTGGAAGGAGCTCACTCTTCATATCAGGCTCCAAGCCTGGGTCTCAAACCTCACGTAGAGGCGCTGAGGCTGTGCAGGACCTGGAGCTTTTATCCCCCAAGGGCTCTTCTTGCCTACAAAGGTGAATTAAACAGAAAGACGAGGGACCTTGATCTGCTCTGTGCCCTGCTCCACGTGTCCCCAGTGAAACCCTTTCTCGTGGTGCTGTGGTTCACCACCCACTAACTGGAAGATAAAGCGTCCCGCCCTGCGCCGGGGTGGGGACGCTGCGGTGACACAGCCAGATAAGTGCTGAGCAGCACTGAAATACCTATTTATTTCATTATGCTTCCTTTAAATACGCCCCGTAGAGGTGTAACCTTCTTCCTCCTATCCCTAAATGCCGTTGGGATTTTTGGTGAGGTCGTTGTGAGATGCAGCTCGAGTCCGTAATGCCTTCATTTGAAGGGAACTTCCCTTTGCAGGAGGCCTTGTGCACATGAGAAGAGCTTTAATTTCCCCTTGTGGTATAATCTCTTACTTCCCACCTGCTGCATAAATTATTTCAGCAGTGTCCCATGAGTTTTCTGTCTCTTGCTTAAATATCTGCTTAGGAGCAGGGTCAGGGAGCACACATCAGCCTCTTGTCCTTCCTCGCTGACCGGGCAGCAGTGGTTACCTGGGAGCCACAGGAGCAGAGCATCCCCTGTGGGAACCTGCAGGGTGCTTGGAGATTCTCTGAAGGTGCAGAGCATTGGTGCCACCGCGTCTCCTCTGCCCTGCTTCCTCGATGATATTTCTAGCCACTCGGTTTATTTTTGAGAAGCATCGGCTGTGGTAACAGCAGCCTTTCCCTTCTTGCAGGGGGAAGTTTGTTGCCTTGGAAAACATCAGCTGCAAGATCAAATCGGGCTGCGAAGGGCACCCTCCTTGGCCAGAGGGCATCTGTACCAAGTGCCAGCCAAGCGCCATCACTCTCAATAGGCAGGTGAGGCGAGCTCGCAGGAGCCCCTGCTCTTAGAGCCGGGAAGGGACTTGGCCCTTATTTTTGGAGAGATGACTTCAAGAGCAGCCAACTTGGAGCAAAAAAGCCTTTGCGTATTGGCAGTTGTCGGAGAAAGGGCTGTTAAGGTCTTCAGTCCTTGCAGAAAAGCACTCCAGAACGTATCTGCTTCAGCAGTTTCCTCTGGACGTGGAGGACGTTGAGCTGGCACCGCTAGCGATGCATCTCCACTCTTTTCCCTCACGGGATCCAAAAGGCCACCCACTGCTGCTGCTTTGTGTTTTCCTCTGAAATTCCAGTCTTGTTTTCGTGCCAAGGCTCTTGGGGTAACAAAGCCAAGCTAATGGGGTGCTGGGGGTGCCCAGTGCCTCCCCACGCTCCAGTCTGTGGTGGGTTCTGCTTGCTGGGCAGGGAAATGGTGCTGAAGACAGCTGAGAGGAGAGGGATGAAGGGAGGCATCCAGCTTGCCCCTAGCGGGGTTCAGCCGTACGGGGTGGGAGGGTTGTGAATCCTAGGGAGCTGGGGAAGGTTTTGGCGCTGGGAGCTGGTGGAGGACGGCCTGACGCTTGAACTTTGTCAAACAGAAATACAGGCATGTTGACAACATCATGTTTGAGAACCACACAATTGCAGATCGCTTCCTAGACTTCTGGCGGAAGACAGGAAACCAACACCTGGGCTATCTGTACGGCCGCTACACCGAGCACAAAGACATCCCCCTGGGCATCCGCGCGGAGGTTGCTGCCATCTATGAACCCCCACAGGTAAAAGCCGGGTGCTGTGGCGTCGGTATCGACTCATCAGTATCCTCAGAAACACTTCCTTCTTTGGGAAACTTCTCGCAGTGTTTCCGACTGCAGCTCCGTAAGGAAAACGGTCCCGTGAAGAAGCTGTTGTGATTTAGGTCTTTGTGTGCGTTACTGCCATTGAAAATTGTCAAACCCAGATTTGCCCTTTGTTATTTTTGCACTTTTTACACTGCTCTGTGCTCAGATATTTTAAAGACGGGGACACTTCGTAACAGTAGACTTCATTTTCCAAGTTGATCTTTGGATTTGCAAGGTATGGCAGAGCTTGGGAACGTTCTGCACTAGGGAGAAAAAGTCGTGGCGCTTGCTTCAGTTTCTTATCGGCTCTCTCTGGGAAAGTTTAAGCAGCTCAATGAGACAAAACTGAAGTCTGCTGCCTTGGTTGAGAGGCGGAGGATGAGCTTTGGTGTCTCGGAGCAGCCGGGAGTCCCCGCTAGATGGGGCACGGCACCGCACAGCGCCGTGCTGACACCAGGCGTCCTCCCCGTCCCGCCGAGGGGGAAGCCAACAGCCGAATTTGGTGTCCGAGAGCTGAAAACGGAGAAGGAAAATCCGCTCTGCCCACAACACAAGGCTCGGCTTTGTGTTGAGTTTGCCTACTGGCTTCACCAGTGCTGATCAAAGCCACTTTTTTAAGTGCAGACACCGTGCACACAAACAAATCGCCCTCCTGCTGATTTCTGCAGGGCCGCTAGAGTAAAATGCAGCGGATACGTCAGTGGAAAAGAACAAATGGATGTGTGAGAGCAGGACTGCGAGCTTTTTTATAAGTTCTTCCCTCCCTTTCGTTCCAGCGTGAGCAGAGCCGTGCCCGCTGTTGTTTCGGTATCGCCGTTAAGCCCCTGCTTTGGAAGTTCACGTGCTGCCAGTTGCGCGCGGCAAAAGCAAGGAAGCGTTTGCTCTCCTGCCAAGCAGCCTCTGCTGTGCTTTTTGGCACCTCCCCACACGAGAGAGCTCGCCCCCGAAGCGCACCCGTGCGCGCTCGTGTTTCCCAGCGCGCGGGGAATGCCTGGGCGCGGACTCTGGGGTTCGCTGGATTTCTGCCTCTCCGCTGCTCAAACAGCCGGAAACGGCGGAAAATTGCATCGCCCCTCGCCTTTTCCAAAGGGCAACGGGCGTTTGTGAATGCTGAGCCTTTCATTCATAAACCCTGACACGGTTTGGAAGCCGGGCCGAAGGGCTCCGACAGGATGGGCTTGTGAATAGAGGAGGTCTCTGGGGTGAAGCGGGTCAGTGGCAATGCCAAAGACCTCAGCTCCTGACAATGGCCCCGTGCTGTGTTTTTTCCTGTTCTGTTTGACTAGCGAGTGTTTCTTTGCCGCAGATCGGTACGCAGAACAGCCTGGAGATCCTGGACGATCCCAAAGCCGAGGTCGTGGATGAGATCGCTGCAAAGCTTGGCCTGAGAAAGGTTAGGACGTTGTCGGGTCTCACGCGCCTCTGTGGGGTAATGAAGAAAGTCAGCGGCCGTTCTCTTGGGCTCCACGGGGTTAGGAGCGTTTGGGCATACCTGAAATGCGGCTTAAGTGCCGGGAGTTCTGATGCTTTTAGGTACGAAAAGCAAAATGAGAGCGTTTTTCTGAGCACGAGCGGGGCTGTGCAGCTGAAGTCAGCAGTCCTCTGTCATCAGTGACATCAAAGGCAGTAGCAGAGAAGCAGAAACACGATTTTCCCTTGATTTCCCCTCACATGGGAGACGTTCCTGGTAGCGTCTCCCCGGCGAGCGCTAATTTGGCACAGATGTAGCCGAGTTTGTTCTTCCTTTTGACAGAATCAGTGCTCCCGCTTGTTGTTTATTCCCCTCAGTGGGGTCTCGTCTCTCGGTGCTGCTCAGGGAGTTAATCTGCATTGATTTTGGGGACGCAGGGCCCCCAGCCGCTGAGCCCCGGTCCTCTGGTCTGGTGCCCCCACATCCCATCAGGGCAGTGGTGTTGAGATCCGCTGCTTTGCTGACATCTCTCAAACCTCCACTGCTGTTTTCTGGGTCGGGAAGTCTTTTGGCACGGGGTGAATGCCAGGAATGAGATGTACACAAACAAGAGCTGACTTGCTAAAGAAAACACCAATTAGAAGCGGCTGGGCACAGCAGACTGTAAACATCTGTGGGGAGCCCTTTTGTTCGCCCGAGATAAGATCTGCAGCGCTTTTGCCGGTGTCTGAAGCAAAGCTCCTGTGCCGGGCAGTTACTTCTTTCCACTCTTTTTCCTCCCCTCCTCGTATCAGATATTTTGAATCGATAGGATTTAACACCTGACACGCTGCCGCCTGCGGGGTGGTTGGTTTTTTTGTCTGCCGGGAGCCTGAATCAGCATTTCTCCCTCTGAAGGGTTAAGGCCGCAGGAGCCCGGCCGTTGGCGCTGGTTTCAGCACGTGCGGAGCGGGGTTCAGGCAGCGGTGCGTGTGTACACGGCTCTGCTCCCATGTGCAAACAACGCAGAAAAGCAGGACTGTGGGCTTTGGTTTTGGTTTTATTTGGGACGGGAGCGGGCTCTGGTTTGGGATGAATCACGCTCCGGTGGGAACATATGAGCTTTATCTTCACTGCGAGCTTCCAAATGCCATCATGTGAGCTGCTTTGTCATCTGCCGGCGCTCCCCGCGCTGCCAGCGCTCTATAGGAAATGCTTTTTGCCGTGGGTGGGAGGAGGAGGAGGAGGAGGAGGAGGTGGCGACTGAGAGGCCTCTTGCAGCCTCCAGATCTTTCCATGAAGAAATAATTCCATAGTGAACCATAAAGCTGCAGGTGCCCCGGCCGGCCAGCTGGCACGCTGCTGCTGGAAATGGGATTCAAATGAGCCCCGCACAGCTGGGACAGCCATTTCCTTCAGGCAGCTACAGCAGGGCCGTGCGAGGAGCCAAGAACATCTTGTCCTGCTAGGAGAAAATGTATACGCTCTCCTGCGCTTTGGGTTGGTTGTTGGGTTGGGTTTTTTTTTTCCCCCCTTAAAGCAGTTTTCTCCATAACACTTCTTTATAGGTTGGCTGGATATTTACTGATCTGGTCTCTGAAGACACGCGGAAAGGGACCGTTCGATACAGCCGAAACAAGGTGAGGATCGAGCCG
>NW_010158168.1:6346-6685 GCF_000695765.1 Mesitornis unicolor
GAGTTCCCGTGACGTGGGGTTGTTCAGGAGCTTCTGAAGGAAAAGGGAGCGCTGATCTGGAGCTCTTTGGACAGCGTGCAGGGCTGCGCAGGCCTTCACCCGCTCCGCTTTAGGAAAGCGGCGCTGGTGGTTTAAGGAAACGCAGCGTGGAGGGGACGGGGTGGTGCGAGGCGCAAACTCAGAGCAGAAGTGACTCAGAGGATGTTCCTACGGGCTGGGCTGTGTGAGATACGCGTGGCTCAGACTTTGACCTGCGCAGCTTCCTGCCGTTCTAAAATCAAAGATGTCCCTATTTGGAAACCGAAACCTCGCTTTAAAATCATGGGGGGGGGGGGGGGG
>NW_010158168.1:6716-9417 GCF_000695765.1 Mesitornis unicolor
GAACCAGCAGTGGGACAGTCCTGGCGAGGGCCAGGCAAGCTGATATGTCACATTCTTCTCCCGGTTTCTGCAGCAGCTTTCTACGAAAGCCTGTTTTGCTGCGGGTTGGTAGTTTTTGTTGGCTGCGACCCAGGGAAGGAGGTCGAGGCTGCATCGCCTCGTCCTTTTTATTGCCGTTTCTGCTCTTCCCTCAGGACACGTATTATCTGAGTGCAGAAGAGTGCATAACAGCTGGGAACTTTCAGAACCAGCAGCCCAACATCTGTCGCCTCTCTCCAGATGGTCATTTCGGATCCAAGTTTGTCACAGTTGTGGCTACAGGTATAAACTGGCCCCGGCTTGCCCCGGCGCTCTGGGTTACACACGTGAATTAGCTCTCCTTAATTGCAGAGTATGCAGTCCCGGTCCCCATCTGTCCCATTTAACAAGGGCTTTGCTTTGCTCTGTCAAGTCAAATACTTCTTCATTCTTTGTGCTGTCTCCTCTGCCATTATTTACCCTGTCCCCTGCAGGAAGTTTAATTGAGGTTCAGACCTGGAGCACCCACCTCTCTGATCCAGAAAGCATTTTTTGCCTGCGGCCAAGGCAATAACCGTGGCTCATTTTTCTGTTTCAAACCTTTCAGCTCCAAATTCTGCTGCCTGAAAGCAGCAGCAATGCCGAAATTTACTGGGGCTGGTTCAGCGTAAAGGAGGGAAACCCTTAGGTGGGATGCAGAGCTCTTCCCCGCGTGGAAACGCTTTGGGTTGAGGTTTTTTTTCCCCTGAATAAACCAGAGAAGCGCTTTGCTTTGTCACCCTGAATCCGCGGAGGCGCTGTGGGATCGGCTGCACTACGAGGGGAGGCGTTGGCCCGGACCAGGCCAGCGGCGGTGTCAGGAGTTCAATGCTTCGTGTGTTCACTTAAACCTTCCCCGGAGCAGATAACGCCGGCTTCTGGGTCTATTTAACACAGTGAAACCAAGCCCAAAACGCACGGCTTCCAAACAGCGTCCCGTGTAAAGACTGCAAGCGCCGTATCCTGTTCCCTCCTCGCGGCCCAGCTTTCGTGAGTGTTCCCGGAGCCTTTCCCCAGCGCAGAGGCTCTGGTGCAGCGCAGTTCACAGCTGCCTGCACATTCCAGACTGCTGAACGCATCCATCTCTCATTAAAGAGATGTGTATCTCGCTGGCTTTTTTCTCTTTCTGGTTTTTTAGAAACAAGGTGTTTTCCTCAGCAAACGATGGCTTTGTTCAGGCCTTCCCCGTGCCGTGCTCTCTGTTTAATTTCTGGGAGTGTTTGTTCTGGAGCAGTGAGTGATTGAGGTTAGAGATCAAAGGGGAGAAAACGAACGTTTCCTCCTTGCTGTTCCAGATAATTTCGTTCTCTTCTGTTAAATCAGCCCATCGGGTTTCTATTTAAACACTTGATTCCTTCCTTTTGTGCTGTATAAATATATTTGGATAGTTTGCATCAACTTTGCCTTTAAATCCTCTACACGGATTAATTCCTATCCCCTCCTGAATTCCTAGGTTTGGAAATAGTAACGGTTTCCTACCATCTGTCTGTATCTGCTCTTTCCAGTTGTATTCTAATGACACATGACCTGATGTTGCTTACATTATCCAAATTAAAGCGCCAAGCATGTGATCCATCAGCGAGCCAGGGTCTTAATTTCCACTTTCCATGTCAACTTTCCAGCCGTTCCGGGCTGAGGAAACACTTTGTCTTCTTATGCCTCATGTTATTTGGTGACCAACCCTGAATCCGCAGCTCACGGATCCTCAGAAACGAAGCGGGCTGGCGGGAGCTGGCGCCTGGTTTGTGTTTTGAGGAGAGGAGATGCCTGCAGGGCGATGCTGTCGGGAGGTTTGCGGCTGGGCAGCTTTGCCTATGCGAAGCCGCTGGCAGAGCACTCCTGCTGTCACTCCAGGGGTCTGTCCTGTTATGCTGGCTGTGAAAACGTGCGTTGCTAAATAAATGCAGGGCTTAGAGGGGATTCTTGCCTCCAAGCGCTTCCCATGCAGCAGCACCAGTGTTTTCAGCGCTGTTAGCAAGCCTGTCATGTTTAACGCCGCTCCGAGTCGCGCCTCTCTGCGTGCGAGTCACTCTCGTGTGGGGTTTTTAACCAACCTCTTCTCTTCCAGGCGGCCCCGACAACCAGGTCCACTTCGAGGGCTACCAGGTATCGAATCAGTGCATGGCGCTGGTTCGAGACGAGTGTTTGCTGCCCTGCCGAGACGCGCCGGAGCTGGGCTACGCCAAGGAGTCCAGCAGCGAGCAGTATGTGCCTGACGTGTTCTATAAGGTGAGGGCTGAGCGCTCGGGAAGCCTCAAAAACGGCTCTGCCGCGGGTCTGGAAACCAGCAGGGCCAGCTCAGGAAAGGATGTCTTTGAGGGCTGAGCTATTTTCAGTAGTAACCGTTCGCCACATGTCCGCAAAGTCGCTGCGTAAGCTCCATTTCCCCCTCGTAAACGTGCTGTGACGGTTTCCAGTGCAGCAGTGGCCACTGGCTATGGAGCTTCGAAACGGGGTCTGCAGTGATCCACCCAGAGCCACAGCTGACGCTCCGAACTCGCCGCCTCTTCCATATTTGTTGGCAGCACTTGCCACGCTTCTCTGTTGATTTTTAAGCCCTGGCTGAGTTCAGCTTCCTCTGCTGCGCAGCCGGACGGTGCGTGCTCACAACAGGAAAGCTGCCAGGCAGAAAGGGACCTGGGGT
>NW_010158169.1:0-7207 GCF_000695765.1 Mesitornis unicolor
GGCGGCGGCTTCAGGCGCCCGCAGACGGGCTGCGTCCGTGTGTCTCATCTTTGTCGTTTCCCCTCCGTGTCGGAGCTCTCCGTCTTCTCTAACAAACTCTCTACCTTGCTTTTCCCCCCGCCTCCCCTTGGGCTTCTGCTTTGTGGATGTTGGAGGCTTCTTGTTGTGACAGGAGAATGTGTGTGTGCCCTGGGCCCAGGCGCATCGGTACGTATCTCGCACCGGTACTTGCTGGAGCTCCGGGCTCGGGGGTCGGATGGGACCCGGGGAAGGGACTGCCAGGCTGGGCAGTGTCCGAGGGCTGAGGCCAGGTTGGAGGGAAGGATTAACGGTTCTGCTTGTGTTGAATGTTTCTTGTCTCTCCTGTCCTCTCCAACAGGCTAATTTAGGTCTGTCAATTATCTGAAAGCCACCTGGGGTAAGTTTACCTGAAGCCATAGCTGTCTTGGGCACAGTTAAGGCAGGTGTTCTGGAGGAACCTGCCTGTGCAGCAGCACTTAGCCTTAATAGTACAGTTATAGCAAGCCTTTATTGTAAGAATGGGTAATGTTTTTTTCCATTTTGTCAATGTAGTGCTACAAAACCTGTAAATTGACCATCTGACTCATTATTGGCCATATTACATTTGTAGCCTGAAAAGTAGAATTTATACCCTCTTCTGGGCTTGGAGAGGTATTTAATACTGGTGTGATTCTAATTTCATGACAAATCTTCATGGGATTGTAATATTTCTACTTAAGACAATTAAGATAATTTCAGTTCAGGTTGGCAAACTTGGAGTTTCTCTTTTACTTAACTAGGATTTATTAAATCTGGTATAGGAAATGAATGTTTTAAGCTCATATGAATCTACTCTAAATGATACAGATTAGGGGAAATTTGAGGCCAACTTCCTGCTTTCTCTTGGATTTCATGTAATATAAGATAAACTAATGATTAAAAATCAACAAAATATCCTCTGGTGGCACTGCAGAGCCACTATCACAGCAGTACATTTGTATTTTTGCTTCATCATGGATCAACAGCAGAACTATTGGAACAGTTGTGGCACCATGTATGGATCAGCACTGGATGCAAATGCTTAGCAGTTGGCAGAACTTGATTCAGTCAGAGTCTAACAGGAGACCAGTGCTGAATCTGAGGTGCTGCTGTAGACCAAGTATATCTGTAGGACCTTGAGGTCCCCATTCTGTAAGCACAAGTTTTGCTTTTAAATGTTATATGAAGAAATATAAGGGAACTATTTTGGTAACAGTTATGTATAATTAGAAGTGCAGTGAATAGGTTTTAAAATCTATATTTGGGCTTGCAGTTTACTTCTGTCATGCTGTATGCATGTGAAGCCAGGGCTGTAGAAAGACTCTGGGAAGCAAATGGCTAACATAATTTAGTATGCATCTGGAAGTTCAAGCTAATATACTGCTGCTGAGTGTCTGTACAACTGACTGTGGTCCACAGGACTACAACCAAAGCTTGCCCTGGTAGCTGAACTACAGAAAACTGGCCAGTTCAGTCTTCATAGCTGTCAGTGGAAGACCTGGGAGAGCTCAATGGACAAAAATTTTTGTCAGTGTAAGTCAAAACTGACAATTCATGGGGAGTGAAGATGTGATGCCAGGAAGCCAGTGGAGCGGTAGAAACATGAATTCTACTTTGCTTTCAGCACTTTCTATTTTGTAATAGAGAAACAAGCCCCACTCCTGGTTATTTAGGGAGATCAAGCAAACTTGGAGGGAAGGATGTACCTTGTGTTCTTCTCTTGCAACATAATGGGGTGAAGCTTCGTATATTTCCTGACACATCTCAGCTGATCTGGGTGATGAGAATTCTGTGGCAGAGTCTATGCAAAACTTACAGAACAGAGTGATCACAGAACACTATTCCTCCTGTTGCATGATCCTTTAGATTGAATATTGGGACTTGATGCATATTTTATACGGACTGTGTCTCACCTGAATTACTGACATGCCTACTTGACTAAAAAAAATACATTAGTAACTGAAGTGCCTTACACCACGCAGTAGTACCCAGTTTTTCAGTAGAACAATTTACATCTCAGATAGTGGTGTTGACAGACTAGTGCTTATGACTGCAGTAAGCTTTGTATAATTTGTAATGGTCTCTTCCAGGAAGAAGCTTTTATGATTGAACTTGATTATAAAAGATGGAAAGAGAAAACTGAATTCCTCTTAACTGTGTGCACCTCAGACAAGGCCACAGTTCCAAGGTTTTTTTCCCCACTATGGAACTGTTTTCTCAAGTATGACATTGTAAAAGACTTCCTTGTAATGAGGCGTAGTGAATAAGGGGTTTGAGAGCCACTCATACTAATGTTGTGATCATGTAAATGTAGACAAGGAAGAGTATGTTAGAATAATCATTCAGAGGAAGGAAAAATGATAAGGAAAAATTTAAGATGTGACAAAAAGTTGTAGAATACTTCTCTTGGATACTAAATAGTTTATCTCAACATTGAACTAACCTTAGAATATTGTGCAGGGCTCTGTCCTAGCCATGGAAGCAAACACAGCTTGCATGTAGTCCTTCAATTGAGTACCTCTTTAAGCAATTTATAACTCTGAAATTTACTGGGGTAGATGAGCTCCTGGTAGGAGAGATGCATCTGCTTTATACCTCTTCTGTTTTTATATGATAAGCTAGAAAAATGCTGCATAGACTGCTATGGCTATTTTGTATGCATACACCATGGTGTCATACAAGTTTGAAGTTTTGCATGGGAAGAGGAGAGAAGAAACAAAACCTGCTACTGATCTGTGATTGCCTAAAGAGTGTCTGCTGTCTATGACACACTGCTTGCTTTTATCATCTAAACCATCTTCATCTTAAACATAGTTGTATGTCATCTCAAAGTTGTTTCTTGAATCTTATTGTTAGATGCTTTATCTCTTCAGCCTTATAGAAAGACAGTTTTCTTCTCTGTGCGGCACATCTGTCTCTGTCAGCTTGGAAATCAGCATAAGTCTTGTAGAAGGTGGCATTACTGTACAGTGCTCCATGCTAACTGTTGTCTTAAGTGCTGTTTGAAGCTGTGTTGTTTGTCTGGATGATGTTCTCACTTCCTGCCTGCTCTGAGTGCGTATAAGCGCTAAAATATCTTAAGTATGTTACAGCTTTTTTGCTATAGCCCAAGGTAGTGTCTATAAACAAGAACCTCTTAATGCCTTTTCTTTCTCAAGACCTGTGAAGCCATTAACGCCATATAATAAGCAACTTTGTTAGGGGCTGGAAATGTCTCAGCAGAGATCTGGGAAAAATCTGTTGGCTGTCCCCCTAAACATAGTTGTTCTCTTGTCTTTCAGCAATTCCAGTCCGAAGCTCCAGGCTACCATTGTTGTCCGATGCCATGCCAGCACCAGCTCATCTGTTTCCATTGATTCGTAACTGTGACATTAGCAGAATTTGCAGTACTGTGTGTTACTGCCACCATAAACATCTGTGCTGTTTATCATCTCATTTTGCTCACAGTCACTTCAGATATGCACCTCAGAAGAAATTTGCAGCACTTTGTAGGCCAAAGGAGAACTTTAATCACTTTATTCACGCAAGGGATTATGCTTCTACGCCGCAGAGATTTTACCTCACTCCTCCACAGGTTAACAGCATTCTGAAGGCAAATGAATACAGTTTCAAAGTACCAGAATTTGATGGTAAAAATGTAAGTTCTGTCCTTGGTTTTGATAGCAACCAGTTGCCTGCCAATGCTCCAATAGAAGACCGGAGGAGTGCTGCCACCTGCTTACAGACAAGAGGGATGCTTCTGGGCGTGTTTGATGGCCATGCAGGTTGTGCTTGTGCTCAAGCTGTCAGTGAAAGACTGTTTTACTACATTGCAGTCTCTTTGTTACCTCATGAGACTTTACTTGAAATAGAAAATGCCGTGGAAAGTGGCAGAGCTCTGTTGCCCATTTTACAGTGGCACAAGCACCCCAATGATTATTTTAGCAAAGAAGCTTCTAAGCTTTACTTCAATAGTCTAAGAACTTACTGGCAGGAACTCATTGATCTCAACAGTGGAGAGACTACTGATGTGAAAGAAGCTTTAATTAATGCTTTTAAGAGGCTTGATAATGATATTTCTTTGGAAGCTCAAGTAGGAGATCCAAATTCTTTTCTCAACTACCTAGTACTGCGAGTAGCATTTTCTGGTGCAACTGCCTGCGTGGCCCATGTGGATGGTGTTGACTTGCACATTGCAAACACAGGTGATAGTAGGGCAATGCTTGGGGTTCAGGAAGAAGATGGATCTTGGTCTGCAGTTAATCTGTCTTATGACCACAACGCACAAAATGAACATGAAGTGGAGCGTGTGAAAATGGAGCATCCGAAGTCTGAAGAGAAAAGTCTCGTGAAACAAGATCGTCTCTTAGGTCTCCTGATGCCTTTCAGAGCTTTTGGTGATGTGAAGTTTAAATGGAGTATTGAACTACAGAAGAGAGTAGTGGAATCAGGCCCGGATCAGCTGAATGAGAATGAATATACAAAGTTTGTTCCTCCAAACTATCACACTCCTCCGTACCTCACAGCTGAGCCAGAAGTTATACATCACAAATTAAGGCCACAGGATAAGTTCCTGGTTTTGGCCACAGATGGACTGTGGGAGACAATGCACAGGCAAGATGTGGCTAGAATTGTAGGGGAGTACCTCACCGGTGTTCACCACCAGCAGCCAATAGCTGTTGGTGGCTACAAGGTAACTTTGGGACAGATGCATGGTCTCTTAACAGAAAGGAGAGCAAGAATCTCTTCAGTATTTGAAGATCAGAATGCAGCAACTCACCTGATCCGTCATGCAGTAGGTAACAATGAATTTGGCACTGTGGATCATGAGCGCCTCTCCAAGATGTTGAGTCTTCCAGAAGAGCTGGCTCGAATGTATCGAGATGACATTACAATTATTGTGGTGCAGTTCAACTCGCATGTTATAGGTGCATGTCAGAATGAGGAACTGTGAATTGAATGTAGTGATCTAGTTACTAAAGTTTTATAACAATGGCCAGTATGGCAGCAAATAAAAAACAACCACCCAACAATAAACCCCAAAAAACCCCTCAGCAAACAAATTCGTTGCTTGCGAGATTCAGCATATCTATTGTTACTGCCTTCCCCAAGAGCCCTAAATATGTGGGAAGTGCTGTTGACCTAATACAAACTTGAAGAGGATGTCACAGCTTGGGAAAAGAGGTTTTTTTTTTTTAATAACTTTGCACTATTGATTTAATGAATGCTGCTAGAACAATGTCTTGAATTTGGCAGACTTGGATGAGGGAGGGAAGGACAATAAAGAATTAACTATCAAAGATCTGGCTGTTCAAGAAGCAAAGCCTGTTTATAAATATCTGCAAATATCCACACGTTATCTTAAAGAAAAGATGAGTAAAAAGGAGTGTTGTTGAATTCTTACAGGGCTAATTCTTGCAAAGTAGATACGGTTATTTGTGAATATATTGTCTACTCTTTCTTCTAAGCAGGTCACTTTAACCAAGTCTTCAGTGTAACAAAGCCATCTCACTTCTGTGTAGACAATGTCATTCACTTAAGGATATTTGTCTAAGTATTGACTTTCAGTGCAGGTCTAAGCCATAATCAGTACCTGAGATTCTGTTACAGCATAATCGTATCTTATGCATGATAACTTCTAAACTTGTGCGTTACAGTTTCTCGGCTGTGGGTTTCTGCGCAACTGGTAGGGCAATAATACATTACAACATGCAGTAAGATACCAGATAACTTTGTGGAGGACTTCAGTTTGCAATATGAAGAAACTTTCAGACTTTACAAAAAGACAGTGGTGTCGGTCAAGACTGCATTGGCTTTCCTAAAGGTCATGTCCTTCATAGACTCCATCCCTGTCTGGTATTACTTATCTGGTAAATAAATTTTCACCTGAAAAGATGAGGAAATCATTGCTAACCTCTTTGTGACTTTGTAATTTGCACTTATTTTCACTTTGACTATTTAAGATAGTCACATATTGGATGTAAGTTGGGTTAAAACCTACAAATTAAAAAAAATTGAAGTATGGCTTGTAAATAGTATTTTAGTTGGGAAACTGAGTGGCATGCATGTCTGTTTAATGGCTTTTTCTAGCAACTTCTTTATTAGCAGCTCTATTTCTGGACAGCTGGTATATGCATGTCCTTACAGTCCAGAATATTATCACAGCAGTCTCTCAAATGGGTCTCTGGCTTGTAATGGTTGAATTTGAACTTAAAAGATTGGCTGTAACTTGTGTGCCTGAAGTTGTTTGACTTGTAACTGTAAAAAGTGGGGACTGACAACTAATTTATTGGTCATCATTGCATCTATTTTACATATGTTGCATTGTATACATACTTATTTTAACCTACCCTTAAGTTAAAAGCTCCATTGCTGGGAGAACACATGTAACTTGATTCCTGTGCTCTAAAGAGCAACGGTAGGTCAGCATATTTCACTTTACCAAGGTGTTTCAGTTAAAATACCTCCCTGGCCTTCATCATAGCTAATTAAAGCAACACTTTAAAAACCTAGCTTATTTCAGTTGAGTAAGATGGCATTTTCTACTAAATACAAATATTGCCAATTAATGCTACTGTAACATAGGATACACTTAGTTTGAACAATGAACCTGTGCTATAGTAAACATTGACTCCTGAAACTCACAGATGCTATGTGTACTTAGTAGCCTGCAGCTTTAAAGTGTCTGTTTCTTTACCCAGCCTTAAATATCAGGATCAATGTTCTTTGAGGTTAATGATATCTTAAGTTCACATTCAAGATGTGCACAACCCTTCTTTATTTGAAGGGGAAAAGGGGAACTCTAAAATGCTTAGACAAGTACTGGCTGTTGACATTGCTTCTGTATGTTGTATTTTGGTGACACTGTCATTAGGTCAATAGACTGTGTTCTATCATTCAAATACGAAGTATTTAAGCTGTTGCAGTATTTAACTTTCTTACTTTTTTACTGTTAAAGCTCTATTTCATGTATTGATGTATTTACCCTGTGATTACTGATAGGGATTTGGTACAAGTCATAGCTAGAAGAAATGAACATGGGTCCCATGGATACAACTTTTATTGAGGAAAAGCTGCTTTTTGTAGTAAAGATACATATGTATGGGGTCAGACAAAATAATATTTATGTATTGCTTGGAGACTTGCTCAGTCTGTATGCAGTGAACAGAAGCAGCATAACTGCCTGCTG
>NW_010158169.1:7238-12217 GCF_000695765.1 Mesitornis unicolor
TGATCTGAACAAATGTCTCTTAACAGATTCCAATAAAATTATCAATTATACAGAAATCCATGTGTATTGGATTGATATAGCATGTGATAGGTATTCTGCTAGGGCTGAAGCGTATGCATTACTTTTATTTCAAGAACATGTTCTGTTGTATAGTCCCTGTTCTGAATAGACCAGATGACCGGACAAAGCACAGTATAAATGGAAACACTGAGAATTGGACTTGAGAGCTCTTAAATGGCACTGTGAGGGTTGAACCCTTGTGTCAGGTGTACTGGTGCTGCTGCTTCCTGGCAGCAGAGCTCAGATCTTTCCCTCTCAATATCTCTGTTCCCATCATCTCATGAGTTCCTTCAAGGGGCAGGGCTGCAGATAAAGCAGTATAATTTGAGATCACTGAGCTGTGGGCTGTATCTATAAAGCAATACAACATTTCACAAACACTCTCAAATACTTATGTGCAGATTAAAATGTTGTAAGAATGAATTGATGGTAGATTAAACAGGAACAGCTCTTCTGCCACAGGCAGAGGACATGTTCTGTTTGTGTTGTCCACCAAACTTCTTGTGTTGCAGAAGATACTACTGCTTTACATGTAAGAGGGATGCTGATATATGACTTAACCCAGAAGGATGGCTGAATCTTGACAGTCAACACAAGCCTTCAAATTCACCTTTAATTCTTAAATAGTTCTAGAATGTGTCAAGGGAACTGTTTAACAGTAAGTGAGTAGTGGGAGATCTCTTAGACCATGCTTCCAACTTAAGGCTCTGTGAACTTGGTTCCCTTGTGTTCAAAATGGTACATGCATTATATTTGCTTGTGATAGTATCTTACAACTGTTATTATGATGACTTCCATTTTCTCTATTTGCCTTTTATGTGCATGACTGAGTACAAACTTAATAAAATATTTTCTCTTTCCACTTACTTCCTCATTGCAGGACAGAGTTTTGCATATAGCAGACTCTTAAAATGTGTTACATGCAGGAGGAAGCAGAGTCTCATTGTGAAATGTGGTCTATAATTAGACTCTTAAACTCAGGTCTCTGTACTTAGAACAATTCTGGAGTGAGAGACTGCCTGGTAGCTGTTTCTGATAAGTGCTCTGCTGAATGGCTAGGCTGCTCTGTTCTTCTTCAATGGGCAGGCAGCTTTGTAATGAGATTACCTGGCATAGATGGATAATTCAGGTTTCTGGTTCTAACTCTGCAGTGCCCTAAGCTCTCTGATGCAGCAGTCCATCTGGTTTCGTGACTGCTAATAAATGCATGCTGTCCGATTTGCACTGGTGACCATTATGGGCATAGACTGCTGAGCGGTCATTAATGGTGCTGCACAGAAGTCTAAAGACAGTGCTAGCACAAGACAGTTTGGGGTGCCAAGGGAGTTGTCATCTTTTAGTTGGAACGTTTTATCCAATGTAAGAGACTTGTGCAGCTCCTGATTGTTGTTCTGTAATCTATAAATAGAAATGAAATCTGGAGTTGGAAGATCTGGCCAAAATGCCCCGTTTTTAATTTTTTGAAGCTTAGAATGAAGCAGATCCTGTGGGTAGGAAGAGAAGTAGCTTTCTTCCAACTGACAAAATGACACTGCAGCTTGATGTTATCTTGCTATATGTACAATGAAGAAACTAGGTTTAACTGAAGAAAAGAGAAAGTCTAAAGTGTCTGTCTCCAGAGATCATCTTCTATATCCTGCTGAGGTGCTCCAAGTGTGATAGCATTCCCCAAGCACTGTTGGGTAAATGTATTTTTCTGTTCTGTTTAGAAGCTCAAATGTAGAAGTTAAGGAGATATTACTGCTGTGTATTTGGCCTGTGTTAAATGTGTTTAAAATACGGTAGGCTTTAGAATGAATGCATCCAGGGTTTTTTATGCTAGGTTAACTCTTGTCGTCTTTCCCTGTTTTTATTTGAAAGCCCATCATTGCAGGATCTTGTTCCTTCTTATTTTGCGTTTTGTTCAACAGTGGCAGCAGGAAGTATTAATGTTTTTCCTAGCACTGAAGTATTTGTGTTTGTGCAAGAGAAAGGTTTGCTAATGTGTTCTGGATTAAATTATTTATTCATCAGCTACAGCATATTTAATGGCTGTACAAACAGGTAGATATTGTTCCTTTGTCAGGAGTGTGTTGTCAAATACAATCTATGCAAACTCATTGCTAGAATATTTTTCAGTTTACTGTTAACCTGATTTACCAAATCTTGATTAGGGAGTTATTTCTTTTACTTTACTCTTTTAAAATACAATGTTAATTACTGTGTGTAGTTTAAAGTTAAACACAGTATAAATGTTACATCATCAAATACCTGTGCAGTGAAGGAAACACATAGGTTCACTTCATTTTTCTCCTATCCCAACCAGCTAGGTATTAAATATTATTATGACTGATTTTTAAGTGTTGTCTTGTAAAGGCCAAAACTTGGAACAGTTAACATTCAATGTAAGGGGGAGGGGAATGAAAAAATAGACCAAGTCTTGGAAGTAATGCATCCTATAAATGGACAAACCAATATGAATTCTGGTCATTTTATTTGGCATACTGTCTATGTGAATGCTGAAGCACAACCCGGGTCATGCTGTGTCGTTTCAGTGAAAAACTTCCTACATATAACAGAACTCAAAGTCCACTTGACAGGTTTTAGCAGTAATGAATTGCCCACTCCATTGATGTGGTGGTAAATCCAGGGTCATATCTGCAGTGCAATAGGTAAGGCTATGCTCTTGGCTTATGCTGGTTATGCTTTCTGTTTTATTTGCTGCCCAGCTACGTATTTTAATAATAAATTGCTGGGTAGTGGGAAAGGATAACCTGACTTTCAAATTGGGACATATACGGAGCGTAAGTTGGCTGCAACATTGTGTGGTGGAAAAAAAAGCAATCTGATATGGATAAATGTTCTGTTCCCACCTGTGCTGCAAGGTCTGGGGTTAAGAAAAACTTTGTCTCATGTATTGATCAGTGTGCACATCTGAAATCTTTTATTGCAAATGACTGACATAGTCATGAAACTTTTCAGGATTACATAAAACAACATAAGAAAATCCAGGCATCATTCAGTATGCTACGATATAGCCCATGGCAATTAACAGGAAATGAATTTTTTCTTAACAAATAAAAGGAGTAAATTAAAATGCAACTCCTCAAAAAAAAATACCACTCAGCAAGAATGTGCAGGGTGCCTCTAGACTTCTGATTATTCTGGGATGGTTCTTGCTATATTCTTTAATCTCATTCTGGGTTGTAGGGGAGGGTAAAAAACCAACCAAGTCTATATCTGTTCTTGAGGTTACTAGTCTGAATAAGTAAGCAGTCTTACAGATTGCAAGGACTGTTTTAGGCAGCAGGCTGTTTGCTATCATCATGGTGATCATTTCTTTGAAGAGGTATCATCCTTGATTTATAGATGTACTATTAGAGATTTCCTAGCTAGGAAATTCTATTCAACACAACTTGCCAATGCCAAACTATACAGTGCCATGAACAAACGGTTCAGTTTTAATATTGTATGTCTGTATGTGAGGGTAGTATTTGATATATTGCCTCACATCTTAATTGCAAAATTAGTCCAGTTAGGTCTGTCTGTGTGCACTCATGTGACATGATGCTGAAAGACAGGCAAAACTCCTAATGAAAAACAGGAAAATCATTGATATTAACAGGAAAGCACCCCATAAGCTGAAACACAACCACACATTAAGGCCAGTCTTGTTCAAAAGCTCTGTATATTAATGACATAAGTCAGTTCCCTATGATTTTGGTCTTTGTCAGAATTGCTGCAAGCCTATGCTCGTGAATTCTGCAGGTATTTCCTGTTGTCCATTCCTAGTACTTCCTTGCCCCCTGAGGTGGCTCACCATTGAGCTAATACAGTAATACTGTTTTCCAGGACTTAAAAAATTATGTGCGAGTTGATTAAAATGGCTTCAGTGTTCCCAGTTTTAGGCAACTGGGAGGAAATGAATGGTGCTTCCCTATAGCAGCCTCTTCTGGAGCGGAGGAGGTAAATGTTTATTCATCTCTTAACAAAAACTCTCTGCTGTGCTGAAGACCTGGCTAGAACACAGGAGTGCTTGACAGGGATTTATTACTCCTGCTAAGAAGCAAGGTGTACTAATCTATACAGCATGCTACATTAGTACAGCTCTACCACTCTCTTACTCTGGAAGTAGTTCAAATGTCTGTGCAAGACTTGGTGTTTTCCTATGTATACGTAGTCACTCTCTGTTGTGGGCAGATACCTTACTGGCTTTATCATAAGACACCTAAACTTAGATCCTTCTCTGTGTGTCTGTGTACTGGTGTTGAAGCTCCTGTTACAGGTAATGGAGTTGTATTCAGTGCTTGCTGTGGAGCCTCAATAGCTATACAGCCTACTCTGCACCTACATTAAACTCCATTGACTGTAACAGAAGCTTAGTCATCTTGTTCACATACAGGCAGCCCCACTTAGATGTGGTCTGCAGGCAAATGTCATCCTTCTTTTCCAAATTCTTCAAGGATACAGTGGTCCTGCAGTTTCTGCATCTGTCAGTCCTGCCTCACGGGTATATCTAGGTGTTTTAATTGTGTTGTACCTAACACGCCTTTTACGAGGATATAACGAGGTGGATGGATGATGGCAGAGTGGTGGATGTGGTCTACCTTGACTTCAGTAAAGCCTTTGACACAGTCTCCCACAGCATCCTCACAGCTAAACTGAGGAAGTGTGGACTGGACGAACGGGTAGTGAGGTGGACTACGAACTGGCTGAAGGAAAGAAGCCAGAGAGTCGTGGTCAATGGGGTGGAGTCTGGTTGGAGGCCTGTAACTAGTGGAGTGCCCCAAGGGTCAGTACTGGGGCCAGTATTATTCAATCTATTCATCAATGACTTGGATGAGGGAATTGAGTGTACTATCAGCAAGTTTGCTGATGACACCAAGCTGGGAGGAGTGGCTGACAGCTGGAGAGCTGTGCTGCCATCCAGCGAGATCTGG